>NW_025059873.1:0-5149 GCF_019279795.1 Protopterus annectens
CAAGGGACCTCTTACATTCTGACGTTTTCGAGCCATCCGGTCCCCCGTTGCCAAGAGCGAGCTTTGGTGAGTTAATATGGTAATCATCCCGTTTGTTTGGTTAACCCCGTTAATAATGTGTGGAAAAAAGTGTGAATTTTATAAGGCGGGAAAGGTGGTATTAAATGTATATCCAAAATTGGTTATGTATAATAAAAAAATTTGTATCTATTCCTACATTTATAAATTATGTTGGTGGTATGGAAAAATGAGAGGAAAAATGAGAGAGAAAAATAAAATGAAGGCGGGTTGGACCAAGTAGCCGCAGCACAAATCTCAGAGATAGCGAGCTTGGAATGAAAAGCAATAGAATAGCCATAGCTCTGGCAGAGTGAGCTTTGATAGATGTTGTAAGTTGCTTATTTGAACGGGAATAAGCCTGAGTTATGCAATGTCTAATCCATTTGGAGATAGTAGCTTTGTGATGGTTTTACCCAATTTATTATCTGAAAGGACACAAACAACTGGTCTGTTTTAATTTGTTGAGTCCTGTCTAATAGAAGCGATTGCCTGTGAACATCCAATTTATGGAAGGTGTATTCTGCTTCTTTTGAGAATTTTGGAAAGAAAACTGGTAGCTCTAGAGATTGTTGGAGACAGAGATTAGAAAAAACCCTTTTGGGGAAAAAGGGATGGATTAGGCCTAAGTGATACTCTATCCTTGTGGAAAATCAAACGGTGGTTTGATAGAAGGGCTTGAAGCTCTGAAACTCTTCTTGCAGAGGTAATTGCAACTAAGAAGGCAGTTTTCCAAGACAGATATTTTAACTCACATGTAGCAGCCGGTTCAAGGGGAAGATGTTAAGGCACAAATACCAAATCAAGATCCACAGGGCAGGATGAAAAACTGGGGTCTTAACGCAAGCACCTTTAATGAAAGTTTTGCATAATCTGCTGCTCATCAAGGTGGATCCATGGATTCGGAATTTGGAGATAGCTGCTAGTTGGACTTTAATGTAGAGACTGAAGATCCTTGATTAAACAAGGGGTGTTAAAATTTCAAGACCTCTGGGACGGGGCAGTGATAGGGTCTAAGCCCTGAGTTGAGCCCAGATAGCAAACCTCTTCCACTTACTGAGGTACAATTTCTTAGTGGTGGGTTTGTGGGCGAAGATAAAATGTGAATAACTTCGGTCTAAGTTGTGATTTCTGACTAAAGTCGGAAGTGGAGGAGCCAAGCTGTCAATTTCAAAGTGTGAAGGGACTGTGTGTCGTCCCGACTGATGAATCAACAGGTCCGAGTTAGATCCAAAACCAAGGACCGTCCAGAGCATGTTTCTAGGTAGGGAACCATACCTGACGAGGCCAGTAAATAGTATCATTATGGACCCCAATTGGGAAGCTTTTGATGACTTTGGGAGAAATGGAATCGGAGGAAAGGCATAAAGTAGTCCTGTTGGCCAAGGTTGGACTAGAGCATCCATGCTGCCTCCCTGTGGAGTCAAGGAGAAGAACCTTTGCACTTTGTGTTTTGTGGTGTTGCAAACAGGTCGCAACGGAGTCCCCATCTTCTAAAACCTGAGCTGCTACTGTTTGCAGGGACCACTCGTGAGGAGAGAGAACCGTCCTGCTTAATCTGTCTGCCAAAATATTGGGTTTCCCCGGAATGTGGGTCGCTACCAAGAAGCGGTTGGTAGCTACAGCCCATTCCCCCACCCTCATGGCCTCTCTGCAAAGGGGTAAAATCTGGTCCCTCCTTGTTTGTTTAGATACCAGACCACCGACATGTTGTCTGTGTGGATGGCGATAATGCCTGAGGAGAAACTTGTGGCCTGTAGGGACAGAAGTACAGCCCTCATTCCAATACATTGATTGGAGAAAGGTTTCTGGAAGCCAAGAACCCTGAACTAACCTGCCCAGACAATGCCCCCACCCTGTCTGGGAGGCATCCTGTCAGTGGACTGGAGGGATAACAAAGGTCTTCCTGATTCAGATTGGATGCTGAAGCCACCAGCGGAGGTCCCGTTTGCATTTCTGTAATCAGTATGAGATGATTGAGAAAATCCTGAAAGACCATTGGTGATAACAGCCACTGAAGAATCCTCATGTGCAATCTTGCCAGGGAACTAAGAACCGTGGCAGACATGAACCTAAAAGTTGCAGGACCATCCTGGCTGGGGCTTTGGATCTTGAAGCAGGGCTTGAACTTGGCCTGTAAAGTTTGATCCTTTCGGTAGGAAGAAGACGCATCAATTTTGAGTCTATCTCTGCTCCTATGAATCTTATGCTGAGAGGCAGCAAGACAGACTTTGACCAATTGAATGTAATTCCCAGGGAAGCACCCAGGAGATGGTGGCTTTTAGGTTGTCCATTAGTAGATGCCTGGTGGTGGCAGTCAGGAGCCAGTCGTCCAGATAGGGAAACACTTGGAATCCAAGACTCCTCAGGTGAGCAGTCACTACTGCCAAACACTTGGTGAACACCCTGGGGGCTGTGGTGAGACCAAAGGGCAGTGCACAAAATTGGAAATGACTGTCTCCCAGGCTGAAGCGCAGATACCTCCTGGGCCTGATATATCGGTATGTGATAATAGGCGTCCTTGAGATCTATGGAGCACATCCAAACATCCTTCTCCAACAATGGGAGAATGGATTGTAAAGTGACCATTCGGAATTTGGATTTCATGACGGATTGGTTTAGTCTGCTGAGATCCAATATTGGTCTCAGGTCCCCTGTCTTTTTTGGCACTAAAAAGAACCTTGAGTAATTTCCGGATCCGATCTGGTCTGTGGGGACCGGTTGGATGACTCCTTTTTCTAGCAGCTTTGACGCTTCTGCGGCTGCAATTTCCCTTTGACTGGGTGGTGGGTCCGGGATTTTGTTGGACGGTGGGGGTGAGGGGTGAAGGGAAAGGTGTAACCTCCGGCAATAAACCGGCACCCATCTGTCCTGAGTGATGACTCCCAGGCTTTTAGGTGCTTGGCAAAAAAGCACCCGACTGGCTCGAGCAGCACAGCCGGGCAATCCCTCATGAAGTGTGGGAGGCTGAAGAGCCACGAAAGGACTCGCGGTCTCCAGAATTGCGGGGCCCTCTGCGCCTCTGGGACGGCGTCTCCCAGAAAAATTTCCCGTCCTCTGCCTCTGGAAGGGAATCTTCCTGCTGTTGAGGAAAAACTTCCGTGATTTGGAACCCCATCTTCCCTCCTCCTTTAGCCTTGGGATAAGGCCGAAGGGAGTGGAATAACGGCACCTACGGCAGATAAAGTTTTTCCCTCTTGCTCACAGCGGGTAAGTGTCTTTACCTTGGGGCCAAACAAAGAGGACCCATCAAAGGGAGCGTCGGGAAGGAAGACTTGAAGGCCTCCTAAATGACACAAGAGCCAGGCTTGTCTCCGTGCCACGCCTTTCCGCTCTGCCGCCCCTTGGCAAAGAAATGAGCCTCATGGACGAGTTAGAAATTGAGGTAAGGATAGCCAACTGAGAGCTAACCGACTGGGCTAGCTGCTCAGGTAGGTTACCTGAGAGGAATCTGACAGCTCCTTGACCAGATCCCTCTGAAACCTGGTAAAATGTGCCAAATAATTCAGAGACCTTAGTTTAAAAGGCCCCTGAAGTCAGGGTGCGCTTCCCGTCCATGCTCCTAGACTCCTTATTAGGAGGATGGGCGGCGTTGAAGCCTCTGCCACGTCCTGTTGTGTAGCAGATGCCACCACCATGGCATCTACAGCCACGCCTTTGTCAAGAACTCCTTCTCGGGTGGGGCAGACAAAAATTTGTTAGGCGAGAAGGACTGGTTCCACAGTATCTGGATGTTCCCCACGCCCTCCGACAAACCAAATCCAGGAGCTCATCGAGGCGGAGACACCCAGGAGGCGGAGGCTGAGCCCCAAAGGCCTTGAGGAGCACTGACTCATCAGCAGAGGGGGTTTGGATATCCAGCCTCTTGTTTGAGGATCTCTAAATGTCTGCAAATGAGACATCATCCGAGGATGACTTGGGGGACCCCCCCGCATCATCAAGATCAGTGTCCGATGTAAGACTCGGGAGTCCACGTGCTTCCTCTTGACGATCTCTTCCTTGGGGTCCTCAAAACAACTCCAAAAAACCCTCAGGAGGAGGGAACCCCAGTGGGGGTAACCTCAGGCCCAGGGCTCTGCTGCCTAGGGACAGGGAACTGCCAAAGACCCAGTCTCCATGCCCAGGAAGGTGCGGTAAAGCCGTGAGATGGCGAAGACTTGGCCAAGGCACTCCTCATAGCTCTGAAAGCCGGACCCCCAGAATCCTGGGAGTGTCCGGTCCCGAGCCATGATAGAGCGGAAGTCCCGCAGCCACCGAGAGGGGGGCTCGGAACCGACATGGTCCCAACATCACCCCGGGTCCAGCCGAAGAAGTCCGTGCTCGGACCCGAAGGCGGGGTTGGAGGGTCGGAGCCGACCCTAGGATCTCCACCGGCTCCACAGCACCTGCTCCCGGAGCCAGCGGTCGGAGGAGGAATGGCAATGGAATGGGCTATGGCTCCCAAGCCAATGGGTGGAGCCCAAACAAATTTTTGAAAGACTGGGGACTGGAACAGTCTTTGGAGCACCCTGTCTATGTCCGAATCTGACATCCTCGATGACCTAGAGGACTGAAACGGGTTCGAGTTGGCCTCTCCAAGCCCCAAGGGCTAGGGGACCCGGCTCGGCGACTCGATAACTATCGGCGCCAGGAATGCACACCAGTTTCCATCGGTGCCGAGGAGGACTTGCGCCGGGGGGAAGTGTCTGGCGGACAACCTTCATTGGCTCCCAGATCAGTGGAGCCGATGAAGGTGACCCGCTCTCGATGCCCCAGCCATCGGCTCCGAAGCCAAAGGGGTCGAGACTGGAGGCATCGAGGCAGACTTCCCTCGGCTCAAGTCCTTGGAGCCAAGGAGAAGCCTGTCTATGTCTTTTGGCAGTCGGGTCCGCGGACTGGTCGGAGCCGGCCCTTTTCTTTAGCAGGAGAAGGAGAGGATGCTAAAGCTTCTTCAAAGAGGGTTTTATAACCTTTAATATAATTTTTTTTTCCTCTCTTTGGGGGACCCTCGAGGAAAAAGCTGACACGCTGCAGACTCCTGCAAATGTTTGCCCCCAAACAAAAAAATTTTTCACAAAGGAAGGGAGTGGTTTGTGAGAACCCCAAAAAATTT
>NW_025059874.1:0-5273 GCF_019279795.1 Protopterus annectens
ACAAAATTCTGTACATGATGACAACATCCCCTCCATTGTCTGGTGTCATGATTTGTATTCTGGAATCCTTGGCAAGTCTATGAATAAGTTCCCTCTCTTCACCGAAAGGTTGTTGAATCCTATACATCCTATGGTTAGAATGCCAACCTGATGCTTTGCTCACTAATTGTTCAGAAAGATGTAACTTGGAAGTAATGGGAAGAAGGTACTAGATCTTCGCAGTAATGGAACATCAGACCCGGCCATCAGGAGGTAAATGCATTTAAGGTTCCACCTTATGGTAAGATATTGCATATGATGGTATATCATGCCTGAACAGGGCCCCACTCAAGGAAGTGAGGTTCATCCCTTAAGGAAGTGATTTTTTTATGGTATTTAAAGGATGTGAGGTAGTGTTATCTGTTTGTCTGATGATGTTTTGCAGTTAATCAGCCGTAAAGCTCTTACGCTTGTTTATTAAAATACCATCTTGTTGCTTTGAGCAGCATTTTTTCTTCTGCAATGTCACTTTCACTGTTGGGCTTGGTTACTTGGTACTGTTTTTTTTACCTTCCACCATGTCACAAATGGATATTTTCAATAGTCCAGGAGTTTTCACTGTTGGGCTTGGTTACTTGGTACTGCTTTTTTTACCTTCCACCATGTCACAAATGGATATTTTCAATAGTCCAGAGTTGGGACTCTTAATCAACTTGCACTACTACCTCTTATGGAACTAACAAAGCACTTATTAAGTGCATGGATGATTTGAAGCAACATGTGGATGTTCTTATAACTTCTAATGCAAATGCTGTTCCTTGGAATAGAACAGCCTCCCACCTATGATTTGTCCACAGAGTTATTCCAGCTTTCAGCAGACTTTGGGGAAGGCATTCGCTGATATGACAATTCATAGAAAATGTTAACTTGAGAACATTGTATATGCAGTAATATTTATCTGTCAATACTTACAGTTTAAGTGATTTTTTTTAAATCAATGTACAATTTTGATGAGGCAGTTAATTGTACTAGTCCTGTTTTTAAAAGTAATGACAATAATGACAGTGAACTTCCTTTTAAAGCCAGGCTGAGTAAAATAGAAAAACTGGTTTTAACATTTAAATCATTACAAGCAGGTCCCTAGAGGACAGCGCCTTTGGAAATACCCAAATGGCGTTACATTCAGGTCTTTGAACTGTTGGATTTTTGTGACAAAATGGGTTGTATACTAATGAAACTCATTATCAAGGAGAATTTATAAGGAACCTAAGTTCTATTGAAGAAGAAATTAAGAATTTAGATGCACAGTTAAGAAATGACTCTAACTTTATAAGCATAATATTGACAGTTTTCAATGTATTTTTTGTCAAAGTGGCTGAAAAGGAGAAAATATCTCTTTTTCCAGAAAAGCAAGAAAAAAATTTTTAAGGGACACCAAGGACTATACTAATAAGGATGTTTACCTTAGGCTACAAAATTGTACTGGTATTTTCTGTAGTTCCAACAATGACAGCGGTGAAGACAATGATGGTGTTAACTCAACAATGGTTAAGATAATGTCAACAATGACCAGAATGGCCTTTGGAGGTTCAAAATAATTCAGGAAAAGATTTTCAAAAGTAGGGTTCCACCCTTATATCTAGGGACATTCAAAAACACAGTTTTTTGAACTTCTGCTGGAACTTGACCGCAGAACTAGTAGCTGAGAAGGAACATTTTATAAAGTAATGGGATCCATGTTGATGCATCTGTTAACGTATCTATTAAATTTCTCAGGTTGCAAAATTAAAATTTTTCATTACTTCTTGTTTCTCCCTGTAATTTGGTCTTCATTTGTTTCCATCACAGTTTTAAAACTATGTACCCTCTAAGAAAAACCCTGATTTGGTCGATGTGGTAACAGAAATTAAACTTTTACCAGAAAATTGACCTTAAATGTATTTTACCTCCTGATGAGCAAGAGTCTGATATTCCATTACTGAGAAGATCTTAGTACATTCAACCCACCATTATTTCCTAAGTATACATCTTTATGAATAATTATGTGAGCAAAACATCAGGGATTGGCATTCAACCATAGGAGGTATAAGTTCAACAACCTTTCCAGTGAAGAGGAACTTACGCATATACTTGCCAAGGATTCCAGCATACAAATTATGACACCAGACAAAGGGGAGGGATACTGTCATCATAAGACAGAATTTTGTACTCCTCAAAGATGCTGCTGGAATTTTTACAAAATGGTAGATTATTTGTTGAGTTATCACAAAATGAGGTGAACATTGCTTATCATAGTATAGACCTCATTTTTGAAGACATATTTGTTACATTTGATCTACCTCTTCAAGTTAGAGAATTTCTGACTGTCTGCAATTCTAAGATCCCAGTGAATTTTGGTATTCCCAAGATTCATAAATCAGTTACTAATAACCCTCCGGCCCATTGTGACTCTATAGTGGCATTTTCCAGCAGGTTCAAAAGTCTGAACCACTGGCAAAATTTGTTGATATTAAATTAAAAACTTTTTTGTGAACAAAAGTCACATCTTAAAATATTCATGGCACTTTCTGAACTTGATTTTGTGTCCTTGCCTAATGTCCTACTGGTGACCATCGATGTAAAGGACCTTTTTCCGCTAAACCCCATGATGAAGGACTGGACTGGTTCCACCAAGCTCTGGTTAAAGGGTCTATTATGTCCAATAATAAAATTAGTCTGTATATATCAAAATTATACAGAACTTGTCCTGACAAACAACTTTGTATAATACTTTGAAGGAGAGAGTACTACCAAACAGAATACTGGCATTGTGGATGGGGATCTCGTGTGCCCTGTCTTTGCCAATATGTTCTTATGGTTCTTGGAAACTAATTTTGGATTTTAATTTTAATTCAGTATTTGCACCTATGTTGGGTTTGTATATAGAGATTTTTTGGGTAATATTTTTATTTTGTGGAATGGAAGTTTGGAGGACCCTGCGAAAATTTGTATGGAACTTCCTTAACCACTCTACCTATTTCTTGGAGTTTAATCATCCACTCATCATAATATGCTCAATAGATTTTTTGGATGTGACTCTTTATAAGAACTTGGAGAATTTCAGATATGAATCTAATATATATATATATATATATATATATATATATATATATATATATATATATATATATTATATAGGAAACCAACCTTTTCTAATGCCTACTTACATTTCTCTAGCCAGCATCCGATCTGGTAAAAGAAAAATGTAGTAAAAGGTCAGTTAGGCTCTGTAGGTTGTTTTCAGATGGTGAAGTGCTCAAAGTAGAGGTTGGGAAATTGGTTGGTATGTTCCTCAAAAGGGGTTACCTCAAAAATTTTTTTAGATAGCACCATTGATTGTGTTATTGAAAACAGGGATGTTAGATATAAGCCCCTTTTATGCAACAATGATGTGGGTACCAATTCTAATGTAATCTTATGTCAAAGGAAACCTGAACACTTGACATGACTGGCATAACTTGTCACAAGTATTTGTTTTGCAATATAATCCAGGTATTTATTTATTACAGGACATGATTAAGAAACACTGGGCAAAGTTTTTTGAATCATTGGAACTTTTGGATAGGTTACCTCCAGAACCCAAATTCATTTATAAAAAATAACAAAACTGGGTATTTTTGGAACCAATACAACAATGAACGGCCACACCAATGTGGAATGAAAATGTGGCGCCTGCCCACAATGCAGGTTTATCCTGGAAGTTAGTAGTTTTCTTGTTCAAGGTTGCCCATTCTGCTTACTGTTAAAGGTAACTATGACTGTAACACCAAGGGGTTGTTTATATCAGTTTTGTGCTTGTTCGGTGTTTTATAATGGAAAAACTAAGATCTTCTTACATATGTGAATTTATTAGCATCTTTATGCTATTAAGAGCAAAACACAAGTACACTTTATAAATATTTCACCACATGTCCTGGTTTTAAGAAATTTGTGCCGTTATTTTGGAAAATGTGGGTACTAGACAAAGGGGTGACTGGGAGACCTTAGTGAAATAGAAAAGGAACCTGCATTATGCAAGTTCTCTTAAATGCCACTACTCCCCAGGGCTTACTGAGTACACGAATGTAAACCTATTTTAAAGTTGAAAGGCAGTATTGTTTGAATTTTATTATAAAATTTGAATGTATTTTTTAGTATACAAAGTAACTAATGCAATTGTATTATTGGCGTAATCTCATGTTAGTATACATGTTTTTCTAGCTTTTAGTATTCCAAATGCACTAGAATTTTATGAAGGTAACAAACTGTTTTGTAACTTATCTTGCATTTTGGCACCACCTTTCTTAGAAAGTAGATGTTGCATAAGATGCTGTATATCATGCCTTGCACCTGGGCCCCACCGCTGAGAACTGAGGTCCATCCCTTAAGGAAATTAGGTTTTTATGTTATTTAAAGGATGTGAGGTAGTATCTGTTTGTCTGATGATGTTTCTGTAGCACTTGAAATGAAAGTGCTACAAATGTTTATTAAAATAGCATTTTGTGGCTTTGAACAGCATTTTTTCTTCTTTGCGTCACTTTTCATTGTTGGGTTTTGTCACTGCTGCTATTCTTGGATTAGACATGACTGGTGTTAGATGAGAAGGCCGAATCTAGGGTTCATATAGGTGGGTATTCAAGAGTCCAGAATCTTTTTATTGGACTCCTGGTAAATCACCACACAGTGTCTTCTGCAGGGGGGACTATCCTGGCTCCCAGTACAAGTCTGAAGCATAGAATAATTTGCTCAGGCTGTATCCAGTGCAGCTGGGTATCCCATGCACCAGAGAACAGCACAAGCACCACTTAAAGACCTACAAAGGAGTATGAGGGGATACCCCTCAACCAGGGTTTGGCTGGTTTCTTAACAGGATACATCCCACAACTGTGTAAGCATTCTAATAAAGATAATTTGTAATACATAGAAATCTATATATTACCAGAATGATATATACTGATTCTTGTCTTTTTTCTTTTTATTTTTTTTTTGCTTAACAGCAAACCCTGAGATAGTGGTAAATCATCAAGCTCACAATGAACATTTGGAGAGATTGAATGAAGGAAGTGGTATGTATACAGCACAAGAGAAGTCCTATTGTAGCTTTCAAACTTCAGGAGAATTTTTGTCTTCTATACAGTAGTAACACATTAAGCATGCATATCCAAACAGGAGTCAAGTGTAAGACTATAGCCAGAGATTCTTGGTTCAAATACTACGAGTAACAACTATACAATGCTGCAATTCTTTAATAATATTACAGAATTTAGAATCTATAC
>NW_025059875.1:0-5186 GCF_019279795.1 Protopterus annectens
AACAAAGCCGATCTGGGTAGGATCCAGTGTCTGTAGGTCCCCAATATCTTTATTTATGAGGTCCATGATGATCCTTTCCATAGCTTTGCAGACCAAGCTAGTCAGGCTTATGGGGCGATAGTTTCCAGGATCCGTTGAGGCACCACCTTTGTGGAGAGGGACCACTGTTGCTGTACGCCACTCTTTGGGTACATATCCTGTAGTAAGGCTAAGATTGAACAGTAGGTTCATAGGTTCATAGGTTCATACTAGGCTATCTGCCCGAGGGCATTTACAAGCCTAGCCCATAGTTTTGTGGCTTTGCATGCACCCCTTTAGTATGGGGAACTATACCCATTATTTTGCTGTGCCTCTGTCGAGCAGTGACACTGAGGTAATCCCTGGGGTATATCTGCGATCTCCCATCCATTGGTCAAGATTTCTCTTGAACAAGGCCAGCGAGTGCTCTGCCTCACATGTGCGGGATTTTGTTCCACAGCATGGGGAGTCTTTGGGTGATGAATCTATCCCTCCAGCGTCCTATTAATAGCCGTGTAATGGGTTTAAGTCTCCAGCCCTTGTGGCTCTGATGGATCTAGATTTTTTGAGGTGAAGCATATTCATCAAATCTGGGTTTGACATGGCCTTGTATGTTAGGCAAAGGTCACCTCTGAGCAAGCGGTGGCGACTGAATAGAGCTGGAGTTCTTTCAGTCGGGCAGCATAGGACAGATGTTTGAGACCCTTTATCCTTTTGGTGAGGAACTTTTGTGGCCTCTCCAGCTGCTGCAAGTGTCGGGTCAGATCTATATCGAATGGGGCATTGTACTCAATCATTGGTCTGATGAGTGATGAGTAAGGGAGACTATGACCTCCCTTGATCTAGATGAGAATCCCTTCATGATAAGGTGGGCAATGTAGAAGGTCTTCCTAACTACTTTAGCTACATGGGTGTCGAATGACAGACTACTATCAACCTGGGTCCCCAGGTCCCTGATAACTTCTTCTGTGCTCAGTGGATTGCCACCTATTTGGTAGCTAGGGGTAACCTTGTTTTTCCCAAAGGGTATGACTATGCATTTTTGGCATTTAACTTTGAGCCGTGGCTCTGGCACCAGTTATCCGTTTCTGTGAGACCCTTCTGAAGGATATCTGTGTCAGATGTGTTTTCTACTATGGCCCAGTTTGCAGTCATCTGCAAACTTTGTCAACTCATAACCCTCCTGTGTTTGCTTGTACTTGAAAAGTAGATGCCAAACAAGAGTGGGCCCAGGACTGAGCCCTGTGGGACACCACTTGTGACAGGCTTTGAGTCTGACATGCAGCCAGCAACTCTGACCCTGTGGGTTCTGTCACTCAGCCAGTTTGCAACCCATCTTGTGATGTATGGGTTAACATTTAAGCTGATGAGTTTTTCAATGATACCAGTGGGGTATTGTATCGAAGGCCTTAGCCAGATCGAGGTAGGCTGTATGGACTGCCTTTCCCTCATCAATGGCTTTGGTGACTGTTTTGAAAAGTCAACCAAGTTTAAAGGCATGATCTGCCTTTGACAAAGCCAAACTGGGTTGGATCCAAAGTCTGCAAATTCCCTATGTCTTTATTTATGAGGTCCATTATGATCCTCTCCATGGCTTTGCAGATAAGGCTTGTCAAGCTAATGGGCGGTAATTTCCAGGGTCGGTGGAGGCACGCCTTTGTGAAGTGGGACCACAGTTGCAGTCGCCACTCCTGGAGTGCAGTATCCAGAGGTAAGACTTTGATTAAACAGCTGTCCTAGCTGTGGGTTTTAATTCCTCATTGAGTTAAGTGGAGCACACAGCCGGGGACACCATCAGGTCCCATGGATGCTGTGTTTTTGCTTTGGAGAGCAGTTCTCACTTGGAAGCTGGAGATGTTTGGGGGGCTGCAATCGTTTGGTATAGATATCTCTCTCCTTTTGGGGGAGTTTGCACTGAACCTGTCAGCCAGTATGTTGGCAATGTCTGTAGGATCAGTAATCTTCACATCATTTGAACTAGTTCTGAGCATATCTGGGAGTTTCCTCCTAGGTTTCTAACATAGCTAAAGAGGCCTTATGATTGTCTTTTGAGTCTTTAGCTATTTTTTCTCTCGAAATTTGCTTTGGATGATTTTGAGAGCTCTTAGTTTTTACTTATAGTGATCAAGGGGTGTCTTACCTTTTAAGGATTTTGCTCTATCTTGTAGTAGCTTCCTCCTTTTGTTGTAGAGTTTGTTTATGGCTGGGGTCCACCAGACTGGGCGCCTTGCCTTTGGTACTAAGAGTCTTTGTTTTGTTTGGGATTGCCTTATCCATGCAGTCCTGCAGGTGCTGGTAGAAGGCATTTGTAAGTGATTCAGCGGCTTGAGTACTGTTTTCCATGGCTCGGGGGCCTTAAAGGGAGACCACACTAGTCTTTAGAAGTGTGAAGTCGGCTTTTGAGAAGTTCTTTACTGTGGTCCTTTTTATTTCAGGTGGGGGTGGATGGGGGGCCTCCAGCGAGATTAGTTTGTGATCTGATCTCACCAGTGGGGGGTATACTTCCGGTGTTGAACATTGTGCTCCCATGTTATTGATGATGAGATCAAGTATGTTATCTCCTCTTGTGGGGATGGTGACTAGTTGTTCCATGGCATTTGAGTTTATGAATTCCAGGAACTTTTGGGCTAGGGTGTTTGGGCTTGAGTAGTGTTCCCAGTCTATATTAGGGTAATTGAAGTCACCTAGTATGATGGTGTTTGGTGATACATTTATCCCCTCTAGTGTTTTCAGGAAGGCCATGTGAGGTTCCTGAGTTTGTGAGGGTGGCCTGTAACATGCTACAATTTGCAGAGCAGTCTTGCCTATGGTTAATTGCACCTGGATGGTCTCCGATGCATCGTGCGTTGCCACCAGTCTTGAGGTGTGGGTGTCCTTGATGAATATGGATACCCCCTCCTTTCTTGGTATTGTCGGATTTTGGGGCGGAGCATGATATGAGGTAAAACCTGATAGCGCTGGGGTGCTCTCAGGAGCCTTGAACCAGGTTTCTGTCACAGCACAGACATCGATGTTCTCCATACTGAGAAGGGCCTCGAGTGCGTGCATTTTGAGATTTAGACTTCTGGCATTGAGCAGCATTACCCTTAGTTTTTTTCCTTTTTGTGTTCTAGGGTGGTAGGTTTAGAATTTGAGCCTTGCCTAAAAAAGGCACTATGGGGGTGGCAAGAGCCTTTGCCAATATCCGGAATCCCAGGGGTGACAGGTGCAAGCCGTCCCTTCTGAAGCAGCGTGGCTTGTCCAGCATGTCATCCCAGGCAGACAGATACTGGATCCCCTTTGAATGACACCAATGTTTTAAGCCAATTGTTAAAGCTGATCATCTTATCTCTGTATTGTGGCATCATTCTTGGTGAAGGTAGGATACTGCTCAAGGTCAGGGTCATACCTGCCTGGGCTACATAATCAGAGAGCTCCTCAATGTCTCTTTTCATGTAGTCCAGGAGGGAGTGCGTCTCAGGTCGTTTACACCAAGCGTGGACAATGACTGAGTCATATTTGTACCTGCTGTTGAGACCTGAGTGCTTGCGTTATGTGGTGATTCTAGGCGCCGACAGGCAGCTTACTGTGACCTTCTCCTTACTCAGTCTGGTGAGCAGGGACGTCAGTGTGTCTGACTATGGAGTCACCAATGACTAGTGTGTCTGGCATTGTGTTTGGCCTTAAGGGCTGTGACTGTTTGACACTCTGACTGTGAGGTCTATGTGTTGCAGGTGTTGTGTTCTGAGGTGGTGGTTGTTTGGGTGTCTGCTTTGGTGGCCTCTGCTGTTTTGGTAGATTTTTTGATCAGAGCCTCGAGTATGTCTTTGTGTGTTTATGTGTATGATTTGAGGTTGTAATGGTGCTATGTGAGACTGGGTCTATAGTGTGTGTGGTAACCTTCTCCTCCTGACTAGTCTTGCCAGTCCTGTGTTGAGAGCTCAGCCTCCAGTTTGGCCGTATAGTTGCATCTCTCGCATGTATTTGTGTTTTGTGGGAGGAGGAGAGGGTTGTCTGTGTACATGAGGCAATTGTAACATTGCCTCAGTATTCCCAGGTTCACCAGCTGAGCAGGAGAGGACACTAGCAACTGATCCTCGACATGCTAGAAGGATAGACAAAAACTTTAAAAAGATTCAGGGGGCGTGGGTGACAGATAAATGGGGGGTTACCTTTTGGGGTACTATCTATGAAAAGAGTACCGTATCAAGGTAATAGGAATGCTGTAGGAGCAAGTGCTAGGTTTAACAGATAGAGAATAGTCTACTTGAGTCAAGTGGAGATGATCTTTTAGTTATAGGATAAGCTGATTAGATCAGTAGTATAGTTCGGGAAGGAGTAGTTTTAAGGGAAAATTTGAAGAGTGGACTTTAGGTAGCCGAATAGTTTAAACCTGCCTAACCCGAGCGCTGCCCTAGTGTGCAACAGTGGCAGCTCCGCGCTTCATCAGCGCTTCTTGGCGTTTACGCCCCGTTTTATACCAGGGGCTGGAAAAAGCTAGAAACTGCCCCCAAAACGACCAATAAACTACTAGTTACTGGCGACCTCCACAAAACTGGACAAAAAGGCAGCTCAATGCTTCCCACTCCCACTGGTAAACAAAGGTAACTTCCTCTCCCCAAATAAGGCAAAGGAAACAGTACACAGGAACTACAACCAAAGCCGGAATCAGCAACTCTGAAACTGGACTAAACTAATAAACCAGGAAAAACAAGAGATATTTTCTTTTTTTTCTTTTTTTTTTTTCTGAAACAGGCGACAGGTACAGCAAACGCTTATAAATGCTATAGATCAGCTACTACAGCTTACACAGAAGAATTTGCTACAAATACAGTCAAATAGTAACAAACAAAGTTCCAAGTGCAATATTAAGTTAAATGCAGTAAAACAGCTTCAATAGCAAGCAGAAAGGCGGGCGAAATACTGCAGTGCATGGAGTATTCCAGATGTGGAAGCAAAAATATACTTAGTATCAGAAAAGTTGCTTATTCAGCTCTCTGCAGCCTGGATTACTCTGCTGGCCCCGCGTGGAGTCTGTGCTGAGTGGGTACAAGCTGAAAAGCACGTTACATTTTATACCAGGGGGCTGGAAAAAACTAGAAACTGGCCCAAAACGACCAATAAACTACTAGTTACTGGCTGAAACCTCACAAAACTGGACAAAAGAGCTCAATTCTTCCCCCTCCCAC
>NW_025059876.1:0-4775 GCF_019279795.1 Protopterus annectens
TTTTTTTTGATCGGGGGATTTTTTTTTTTTTTCCAAAACCCCCAAAATTTGAAGGGGGGGATTTTTTAAAACTTTTTTTTTGGGTTGGAAAGCATTTTTTGGGTTTTCCCCCAGGGTTTGGGGTGACAAAATTTTTGGGGGGGGGGGGGGGTTTTTCCTAGTTTTTTATTTTCCCCCTTTCCTTCTTTTTTGGGAAAAACATTTTTTTTGGGGAACTAAGCTGTTCCATGGCTTTTAATTTATGAACTCCAGGAACCGTTGGGCTAGAAAGTTAGGGCTTGAGTAATGTTCCCAGTCTATATTCGGGTAGGAAGTCACCCAATATGATGGTGTTTGGAGATACATTTATACCCTCCAGTGTCTTCAGGAAGGCTGTGGGGTTCCTGAGTTTGAGAGGGTGGCCTGTAGCATGCTAAAAGGGGCAGTTTTGCCTATGGTTAGTTGCACCTGGATGGTTTAGCGCGTTGCACCAATCTGGAGGTGTGGGTATCCTTTATGAATATGGATACCCCCCTCCTTTTGGGGTTTTCCGGGGTTTTGGGGCCATGATATGAGGTAAAACCTAATAGTGGGTGCTCTCAGGAGCCTTGAACCAGGTTTCAGTTACAGCACAGACATCGATGTTCTCCATACTGAGAAGGGCCTCAGTGCGTGCATTTTGAGATTTAGACTTCTGGCATTGAGCAGCATTACCCTCAGTTTCTTCCCATTTTGTTTCTAGGGTGGTAGGTTTAGAATTTGAGCCTTCCTAAAAAGGCACTATGGGGGTGGCAAGAGCCTTAGCCAATATCCGAATCCCAGGGTGACAGGTGCAAGCCGTCCCTTGGCAGCGTGGCTTGTCAAGCATGTCATCCCAGGCAGACAGACACTGGATCCCTTTGAATGACACCAGACATTAAGCCAATTGTTAAAGCTGATCATCTTGTCTCTATATTGTGGCATCATTCTTGGTGAAGGAAGGATACTGCTCAGGGTTATGGTCATACCTGCCTGGGCTACATAATCAGAGAGCTCCTCTATGTCTTTTTTCATGTAGTCCAGGGAGGCGTCTCAGGTTGTTCACACCAGCATGGACAATGACTGTGTCATATTTGTACTTGCCGTGGAGTGACCAGTGCTTGTGTTATGTGGGATTCTAGCGCCCAATAGGCAGCTTACTGTGACCCTCTCCTTGTTCAGCCTGGTGAGTGGGACGTCAGTGTGTCTGACTATGGAGTCACCTATGACAAGTATGTTTGGTGTTGTATTTGGCCTTAAGGGCTGTGACTGCTTTGCACACTGCTTTTGTGGTTTATGTGTTGCTTGTGGGGTGTCTTGAGGTAGCAGTTGTTTGGGTGTCTGCTTTGGAGGCCTCTGCTGTTTAGGTAAATTTTACTCAGAGCCTTTAGTATGTCTTTGTGTGTTTATGTGTTTGATTCAGTGGAGTGGTAGCATTATGTGAGGCTGGTTTTGTGGTGTGTGTAGTTGCCTTCTCCTCCTGTCTGGTCTTGCCAGTCCTGAGTTGAGAGAGCTCAGCCTCCAGTTTGGCTAAATAGCTGCATGTCTAAGTATTTGTGTTATGTGGGAGGAGGAGAGGGTTGTCTGTGTACATGAGGCAGTTATAACATTGCCTCAAGATTCCCAGATTCACCAGCTGGACCGGAGAGGAGATTGACAACTGACCTTTGGACATGCTAGAATAATATTGGGAAATCCTTAATTGAAAACAAGGGCCAGTGGGGAGTGAGGTGTAGTGCTTTTAATTTTTAGTGCTGACTTATATAATTGCTTTAGTGAGCAAGTGCCAGGTAACTTGAGTGCAATGTGTTACAAGTAACTAAATGCAAGAAGTAAGTACAGTAAGCAATGTAGATATCACTAGTGATCCACAGAAGCTCTGAGAAGTTGCGTATTAGGTGGAATTAGCTTCCAGGGAAATAACAAGCAAACAAACAACAAGCATATAAACAAAGCTAGATTCAGCAGGCCTGGATCTAGTCTATGCTAGAGCAAACAAGGTGTACCAATTTCAGTAAGATACAGTTCAAATATTCAGGCACTATAAACCTCTAACCAGAAATTCCCAGCTCAGAAGGGCAGAGTCCAGCCTCTTCTCCCACAAGAGTGCAGACCACGAACCTTCTTAATGTAAAATAACTGGCCTGAAGCCCAAGTGCCTAAACCAGAACTAATACACTTGGACACTGGGCTCTCAATCAGCAGTTCCCAACTTAGAAGGATGAAAGCTACCTGTCCTGCCACCACAGTGCTTGCCACAAACCTTCCTAATGTAAAACAACTGGTCTGAAGCCCAAGTGCTTAATCCAAAAGACTTAGAATGATAGCTACACTTTAATCAAGTTACAACCAAGCAGTAATAAATACCATTGAATACTTTAGAGAATGTCTGGATTAGTGCTCAAGTTACACAAACAAAGCTAAATCCAGCAGGCCCGCCCTTATGCCACAGCAAAAAAGGGCACCAACTTCAGTAAGAAACAGTTCAGATATGCATGCACTATAAGCCTTTAACCAGAAATTCCCAGCTCAGAAGGGCAGAGTCTAGCCTCTCCTCCCACAAGAGTGCTGACCACGAACCCTCTTAATGTAAAATAACTGGCTTGAAAGCCCAAGTGCTTAAACTTATTTTAGAATAACAGACAGTGAGCCCTCAATCAGCAGTTCTCAACCTAGGATGTAAGCTACCTGTTCTGCCACAACAGTGCAGACCACAAACCCTCTCAGTGCAAAACAACTAACTGGTCCGAAGCCCAAGTGTTTAAACCAAAAGGCTTAGAATGAGTTACACCAAGCAGTAATAAATACAATTGAGTATTTTTAAGATGATGCAAAAGTAAAATGAAGTAGGTAGAAACACAAGTACAGTGAAAGCAGATGAATTTTTTTTTTTTATCTGAACAAGTGCTGAGATCAAAGAAACAGATTTGAGTGCTGAAACTAGAAAACTGGCTAGTTATAAAAAAAAAAAACAAGCTAGAAGGCTTCCCTCAAACAAGAAGGGCTTGGGGCTCAGAAGCCTACAAATAGTCTTACCACTTAACAAGAAAGGCAGGAAATACAATTTTTTTTTCTGTTTCCCAGATGCTCTCTTTGTACACAGTAGGAGTGCCTGAAATCAGAATATGATCTCACTGCACTCAGTTGAGTGAGCAAATGAGATGGGCCCAGAGGCAGGCTGAAGTTTCAATGCCACTAAGATTAACACCAAAACAAAAACAGGGAGGGTGGGTGGGGAAAAAATGAAGAGCAGAATAACTTCTTTCAACACCCCCTCATACACAGCTTAAAACAAATTAAATACTGTTTTTTTTTTAAAAAAATGCAGATAAAAGTACTTTAAATTTTCTTATACGTCCAGTTGTATATAACCAAGTTGTTATTTGCCCAAAGCTGAGATTTTAAAACGGAATTGTTTCTATTCTGGCGGATTAAATATGCAGGACAAAATCCGAATGTTCCACCCCCACACCATGGTACTAACAATAACAAAATTCAGTAACACTAGCTTACCAGTTCTGGTACGAGCTTGAATAACTATTGTTCCTTTAACCACTTTCCTTCCATACACACAGTTAAATCAAATTAAATACTTTGTATTTTTTTTTAAAAAAGTACTAGGAATGGTATAAATTCTCTTATCGTCCGGTTGAATATAACCAAATTTAGCTGGCCGAAAACTGAGATTTTACAAAGCAGGGGTTATTTTCACAATACAGCGGTTGAAATGTGCAAGGACAGGAAATCAAAGAATCTTGACTTACCCCACCTGTAATGATTACTAGCAAATAAAATTCAGCCAACCCTAGCTTCAGTTCAAGTTACTGAAGAGCAGAATAACTTCAGTATTCCTTCAACATTTCTTCATACACAGCTTAAATCAAATTAAATACTGTATTTTTGTTTTTGAAAAAAAGTGCAGATAAAAGTACTTAAATTCTCTTATACGTCCAGTTGAATATAACCAAGTTGTTAGCTGGCCAAAGCTGAGTTTTAAAGCAATTTTTTTAAAACTTTAAATATTTCACAAAATAAAGATTCCCCCTTTTTAAATTTTGCTTAAAAAAATTAGCCCCACTTCCAATTTTTTACTGAACAGTAACTTCAGGTTTTTTCAACCTTCATAAAATCAAATCTGTTTTTTTTTAATGTTTTAAAAATTTCTTTATTTTTT
The DNA here is from genome assembly GCF_019279795.1 of Protopterus annectens. Lineage (NCBI taxonomy): Eukaryota > Metazoa > Chordata > Ceratodontiformes > Protopteridae > Protopterus > Protopterus annectens. The sequence continues at coordinate 4,172 of NW_025059876.1, forward strand.
TTCAGTTGTTCCAAGTTGTTCCAGCTGAATAAAGAGGTATTTCTTCAGCATAAATTTTGCAGCTCAGAAGGGCCCCCCAGTTTCAGCTTTTAAAACGCCACCTCACATTTTACCCGAAAAATCTCACCCACACTCTTTTCCCTTTCCCAAAAAAAAATATTTTAAACATGTTAAACCCTGCTCACCCAAAAATGACTAATTTTAAAGCTCAGAACTTGACTTTTTTTTTTTTTCACATTTCTTCAAAAAAATGGCCCATTTCATTCATTTTTATAAAAAATTTAATTTCTAATCAGGGGTTTTTTATGCTTATTTCATAAAAAAATTGATGTTCTTTAACCTGCCCTGCTTTAAAACTCTCCCGCTTTTGCTTTTTGTTTTTTTGACTTTTTTTTATGTATTCCCTTAAAACCACTTTACTTTTTTTTTTTAACTTTTTTAAGCTGGGGAAACACTTTCCCCCTTTTTTCAACCCCTGGGGCAAACCCTTTTAACCTTTAAAAATTTATTTATGTTCCCTTTAAAACATTTTTAAATGTTCCATAGCCCCCCCTTGCATTTTTTTTTTTCTTGTTTTTTTTTTTAATTTTTTTTAAAAAAAATT
>NW_025059877.1:0-5148 GCF_019279795.1 Protopterus annectens
TTTTAAAAAAAGTTTTTTTTAAAAGTTTTTTTATTTAAAAAAAAAAAAAGATTATTTTTTTTTTCCACAGGCATAATTTCAGTTACAGCGTAATAGTGTTAGCAGTTTTTACAGGTACAATAATGTTGTTAGTAACTGCATAATATTTTGCTTTATATCCTTTTAAGGACATTTGAATCAAAGTAGCTCAGATGGTAACCCGTTTTTCTTCCTTGCAGCAGAAAGGCATAATTAGGTGAAGGCTTGGTTTTAGCCCTTGGTGGTAAGTCTGACGAGGTTTGTAATTTCAGTAAACAGATGACATATAAAAGCAGCTCATTGATATAAGATGGAGGACAGCTCTGCAATACCTATTTTAAGTTGCTGGGAAGGGGCCCTTTTAAATGCATATACAGCTAAGAATACTAGATTATTTCTTTCATTCTTTACAAATGAATATAGCCATAGTTTCAAAAGCTGAAGACTTGTTATTAGCCCTTTGTGCAGTAAGTCTGATTTGGGTTTGTAATTTCAGTAAATAGATGGTCTACAAAAACAATTCTATGTTAGAAGACTTAAGTCCAGTCTCCAATACTCATGTTCTGAAGTTGCTAGCAGAACCCCCTCTTAAATACATTTCCAGCTAAGAATTCTGGAATGTTCCTTTTACTATTTACAAATTAATATAGCTATGATTTTGAAATATAGTTAAATAGACCATTTGTGGCATCATTGATCTACCCATACCGAATGCCCGTTTGTGAAATTTAAGGGACGGTCACTAGAGTGAAGCACAAGCCCCAGCTAGAATTTATTGTTTCTTCTAAAGAGTTGTGGATGAGTAACTTATTAGAGTGCACTAATGCCTTAGTTTCATTTTCCTTCCTGTGCAGAATACAGCAGCTAAAGTTTCAGTGCATACATATTTTAGCTTGACAAAAAATGTTCACTTATAGAAAATATCTTCAGAAAGTAACCCTTCTTACTAACATGAAGATGGCTATTGGCAAAGAAAATCCAGATATTGGCAAAAATGTTTGTATGTTTCTCCTGCACCTTATCATGTAAGTTGACAGGTACCGATATTCTATGTCACTTCAGCATTTACCACTTTAAGATATAACATTTCACTCAGGATGGCTTTTCTTCTTTTCTGAGGTAGTCACATCTTAAGGAAAGGATTTGCTTTTAGTTTGCTTATAAAAATCACAGTTTATAACAGCGTTGCTGTTCTATCTGTACTTTGCAGTTTAAATCTGAAATTTATTTAAAGGATGAGTATAAAAATACCCCCATGCAAAAAAGAATTATGATTAATAGAAAATAACTCCTGTCTATTTACAATGGTTCAGTTGAATATGGCCTTTTCAGTTAACACATTTCCAGTATCCCTTCATAATTTAATTAACAGGGTTTTTATAAAAATGGACATAAAACAATACTTTCACATGCCAGCCTTTTTTCTTTATCAAACTTTTCCATACATGCAGGCTTGATTCCCATAGGTTCTGCTTTACAGAAGAACAGCTTTTATATCTTCTCCAGGTTAAATGGACATCTTCCTGATTGTCTTTGTCTTTCAGGTGTAACTCTTTGGAGACTCTTCTTCAGAAACCTCTCTAGACAGAGTGACCAGGAATCTAATTTCCTCAAAGACAATGGACATAATGAGCACTTTGAGGCAATTGCTCCCTACTGGCTCTTTTGGAGACTTCTCTCCTCCTTCATCCCCCCTTCTCTCTCTCTCTCTCTCTCTCCCACTCTCCCCCCCCCTTTTTCTCCATATTGTCTCATCACACCAAAACACTCTCAGGTAAAGGTAACCCACACACACAAAGAAATGGAGCCTTTTTTTTTTTCAGGATCATCAATCACCATGGAAATGCCAAGTAAGTCTCTACAGAAAATTTTAGTGGTTGCTTTAAATCACATGACTTGTTGACTGCTATATTTAAACCCACATTTTCATTTTATTATTAGATTGAACATTAGAAAACCTAACTTGGGTGAAAACCACAAACAGCAGGAGTTGTATACAGGCCAAATAAAGTTGACTATGACTTTTAGCAGCTGCTGGCTATTCTTGTGATGTGGATCATTTGTAATCAATTATGCACCTAGTTCATCCATGCAACTACATGGTGGACACATGAATAGATAGATAGCTATAAATCCAATGATCCATTCATGTATTGAAAATTAATATGGTTGAACTTTGTGCTGGGTGCATTACATCAGTGATTGGTTTATTGATGCATGCATTTCTTTGATTGTGTGAGATGACTGGTGTAACAATCATAAAGGTATAGTTCAGAAAGTTTATCATTTTTAGTTATGTTTTTGTTGTATATGTCTATTGTGGAAAAAGCTGAAATAGTGACATTTGTCTTATATATTTATATATATATATATATATATATATATATATATATATATATATATATATAAACACACACACACACACACACACACACACACACACACACACACACTCAAGTCAAACCATTTCAGCTTTTCACTATATGTAAACCACTGCACCTAAGCCTGACTACAGATTGAAAAGTAATCAAATCTTTAAATATATATATATATATATATCTATATATATATATATATATATATATATATATATATTCATAAGATCAAAGTTTCAAGACCATAAGACTGAAGATTTGAAACTTCAAAACTGTAATAAAAAAATAAAACTATTTTTTTCATTTTTTCAGGGGATAAGCCCCTGCACCTCCACACCCCCGCAAAATAAATATACCAGCTCCAAGATTGCACTAGGTAAATTTCCCATTGAACACTGTACTATGATCCTCATTCAAAATGTTCAAATTTCAAAACTTGAGTCTTATGGTCTTGACCATTTGCAGTTCAAAGTTTTGAAACTTGAGCTTGTGAAAGGAATTTTTGTGTGTATATGTATATATATATATATATATATATATATATATATAAAAAGAGAGAGAGAGAGAGAATGTAGAGAGATTGACAGAAATATATCTATATATCTATCTATCTATATATATATATATATATATATATATATATATATATATAAAAGGCGAAAAACAGTAATCCTCCAAAACACAGGTAACCTTAAGTCCTAAAGCCAGCAGCCAAAACGAAAAGTCTTCCTTAACGCAGAATTTATTGCATGAAAAATACCAGCGTTTTCGCTACTTATACTAAAGCAGCTTCTTCAGAGATACAAATGCAAGCAGTTAATACACCACCTTTTAAATACACAGGAAATGCTACTGAGAAACGTCATTTCCTAATGTAAAAACAAAAATTATAGTCATTTATAAAAACAAAATATTCTAAAAACATATACATATTATTAGTAATAACTAGATGTTATTCCTACAAAAATGCAAAAAATAATACTAAAAGATAACCACAAGTAATGCAAATAATGTCCATATACATTAATACTTTAAAATTTAAAAAATTTTTTTATATGTAAAACCTGGAGTAACAATTATGTATAGGAAGTATGTAATATACTAAAAAAATTACTCCTTAATAAGCTGAAGCTGCTTTAGTGTAAGTGGCGCTTTTATTATTTTTAAGTAATAAATTCTCGTTAAGGAAGACTTTTTGTTTTGGCTGTTGGCTTTAGGACTTAAGGTTACCTGTGTTTTGGAGGATATATATATATATATATATATATATATATATATATATATATATATATATATATATATAAAATTTTGTGTTTATATATATATATATATATATATATATATATATATATATATATATATATATATATATATATATATATATATATATATATATATATATATATATATATATATAAATAAATATATATATGTATGTGTCTACCTGACAAGCAAAGCTGACAACGCCGATGATGAGAACACCGACACCAGAAGATCAAAAACTGAGATGACCGACAGATGAAAACCCGATGCTGAGAACCAACATGTGAAAAGGCTGTGTAAGTATGCAGTAGTGATGGACGCTTGGGTTAGGGCAGTAAAAGTGGATATTGACAGACTCTAGGGATGGGGGTGGGTTAAGTGAGTTGGGGTTGGGGGTGGGAGGTGAGTGGGTGATAGTGACAGTCTTTGGGGTTAGGGGCAGGTTAAGTGAGTTGGGGTTGGGGTGCGGGTTAGGTAAGGGGATAGTGACAGTCTTTAGGGGGGGGGCAGGTTAAGTGAGTTAGGTTAGGTTTAGGTGAGTGTTTGGGACCTTAGGGTTAGGGTTTGGGTTAAGGTTATAGATAGTTCTGTATGTAAGGTTTAGTGTGGGTTTGAAAATTTTGGTGTGCTTGTGTTGTGTGTGTGTGCTTTTTGGATGGGATTTGTTTTGTTTGTTGACTGTCGGGATTATGGTGTGTCGGGCATGTGAGGTTTTGTGTTTGTGGAATTTATGGTGGAAGATGGGAAAGGAACCGAGGTACTGGGAAAAAATTATAAGAGAAGGAAAGGTAACAGAATGGGAAGATGCCAAGAAGACATTTGGAATACAGACTAAATATTGTCTTCCCTATCAAGGTTTGATACCAGAGTATAAAAAATTGAAAGAATTGGGGGAGTCCTAAATGACTGACCTGCACGTTTTGAGTTGTATTGGAATCTAGAACACATGTTGCTGTTAAAAAAGGAATAATTAGTACAGCATATAAAATATTGCATGATAATTATAGGAATAAGAATGGGAAGAGAGATTAGATATTCGACTCACAAAGAAATAATGGGAAGACATTTGTATGGCTTATAAGTATGCAACAAAATCTAGAAGATTTAGGATTTTACCTAGAAGCCTTTGCATAAATACTTGTATACTGCAAGCAAACTATGAGTATTTTTTTTTTCTCAAGTAGACAGCAAATGTTGGAGGAAGACAGTTAACTGTGAACATGTGTTTCGGGAATGTAGTGCTTTGACAGGCTTTACAATTCCCTACAGAGTACTCTGACAGGATTAGTGGTTGAGCAAATGAATGTAACTAAGGAAATTATTTTTTGAGCTTTAATACAGGATCTGAATTGTCTAGATACAGTAAGGCCTTGATAAGTTTAATTCTGGCAGGTGCCAAAAAACAATTAGTAGAAAATGCAAATCAAAATCTAAACAAACTTTTTTTTTTAAATTGGGAAATAAGGGGTTTTGGAAATATTTGGAAATTTTT
>NW_025059878.1:0-4818 GCF_019279795.1 Protopterus annectens
TTCTGTCCCAATATAGAAACCTATTATGTGGTTTGTGTATTGCTGCTGTCCACCAAGGGGATTACTCTACCTTGGTGGAGGTTGGTTTTACAGGTATGGTATTGCTGAGTCCAAACAGCTACAGTGGATGTAAAGTGTACACCCCTGTTACAATGCTTGGTATTTGTGAAATTGAAACATGACACCACAATAACTCATTTCAAAAAATTCCCCTTTAATGTGACCTATAGCCTGTAAAATTCAATTGACAACATAATAATCTGTTCTGTGAAAACAAAACAAATAAAAATCTGTACAATAAGTCAGTTAAATGTGCACACCTTAAACTGAAAATTGTGTAATCACCTGTTGAGATGATTACAGCATTCATTCATCTTGGGTTGGAGTCTAATCATGGCACATCTGTACTTGCCAATAGTTGCCCCCCTTTCCCTTGCCAAAGTGCTACAAATTTGTAAATTGTGAGGGCATTTCTTGTGCACAGCCTATTCAGGTCAACACACAGATGTATCTTGGATGTAGGTCTGGGACTGGCATGCACATGCCCAAACTGTACTTTCATCTTGTGACCATTCCTTTGTTGATTGGGGGGGAATGCTTGAGGTCATTGTCATGTTGACAGGTAAATCCTCTTTGTTTCCTTTCTAACAGATGACTATAGGTTTTAGGACAAGGATAAGTGTTATTTGTAACTATTCATAATTTCCTCCATCTTAATTAAAGGTCCAGTTCCGGGTTAAGAAGCAACCCCAAAGCATGATACTGCCACCACCATGCTTCACTGGGGGGGTGTTCATTTGTGGTGCAAATTGTTATTTTGGGACAGACATACCTTTTGGAACTGTGTGCCAAAGGTTCAACATTAGTCCCATCAGACCATGACACAATTTCCAACATGCTTTTAGAAGATTTGATACAGTGCTTGCCAATTTTAGTCTGGCCCTGGATGTTTTTCCATTTTGCTACCCTGGCCCATAGGCCAGACATATGAGGAATCCAGAAGATTGTTGACACATGTGGTACACACCCAGGACTTGCCATACATTCCTACAGCTCCTTCAGGGTTGCTGTAGCCCCCCGGTCATCCTCCATGGCCAGTTGTCATCTTGTCATTTCATTCCATTTGGATGGATGCCCAGCTGTTATCAGCATCACTGTTTCCCATATGTTCCCCACTGTTTGATGACTGTCTGCACTGTATTCCATGGTATATTGTGTTGTGGACTGTTTTCTACTCTTCTCCTGACTGATACTTTTCACACTGAGATCCCTTTGGCTTGTAAGCTCTTGCAAAACATGGCTTTTGCTTTAGCGGCAACTGGGTAATGTCAAATAAATCCTATGGACAGTGAACATTTTTTTGGGTAATCAGAGTTTTTAATTGATGGCTTTGTGACCAAAAGAGAATGCTGTGTTACAGCAAAGGTGCATCCAAGGGTTTTCCCTTTATTGTTTTACATGTATGCAACCAGTTAAAGTACATATTTTATTTTACATTTCCCCTCCCAATTTTTTTTTAAAATAATTGTCGGGTTATGGGTCACACAAGGGGGGAAAACTTTTGAAATATTTCTGTGGTCTCTTTTTAACAGACACAAACGGGCATTTCAACGGGGGGTTCCCTTTGATATCCACTGTAAAAGGTGTTCATATAGCTGTTGTGGTAGGCAGGGACAGGGGGTCATACACAGTTGGACATTCTTGATTACAACCTGATAATCATGCCTATTTAGTCCCAAAACATTTTGGGCAATGAAAACAGTACTGTAACATTTATTCTGTTGTATAAATGAAACTGATATTCCCATGTACAACATCAAAACTATTTACCTGACTGTTGAAAATGTTTTTGTTTTGTCCCTTTTCAGCTGAACATACAATACATACAGTCCTTTCCCCTGTTAAGCAGGATTCTGGAAATGGCACATACATTGGCAAAGGACAAAAATTTTGCACCATTAATATGTGCAACATACATAATTAATTGATTGAAAGTAGGCTTTGACATCACGATAATGGGATGATGTCCAACAGTCAAATAGGCTATTAAAATGTCATTGTCAAAACCCCAAGGGTTTGGCAAAAAAGACTGCATTGTATTAACAGAAAAGGCACAATGTGCTTATTGTCCAGCAAAACCTGTACAGTTGAAGGTAGGGATTCCTATAAAATGCATTCAACACACAGTTCTGCAACAGTACTTTAAATGCAATCTTAAAAAGTTTCTTTTAATGCAAATGTATCATACTATTTTCACAGTAACATATGGTATGTACAATATCCCTAGCTGGCCTAGCAGGGGCACAGTCAGTGTTTGACAGACACTCCAGGGGTTGTCAATGTGAGCTGTCCTTTCCTGGGGTGATCAGGGCCCTGAGCTGTGTTTTTGTCACAGAAAAGCCAGATGCTATGGCATTGCTGTTCAGAGGGCATACTACAGCAAGTCTTGTTGAGAATATTCTTTCAAACTCCCAAATTTCCCCTTATTAAAAAAAAAACTAATTAAATTTCATGCTTACTTGTTTCACATACCTTCTTTTTTGTCGTGGGTTTTATATTTGCTGCATGCTCACTGTCAAGTACTGGTAACAGAGGTTTGAATAGGTGGCAGCTTGCCTTTTGTAGGTAATGCTCTTGACCATTTATGGCCCGTGCACCAATTGGGGTTTCCCATTGCTAATTGCATGCAGGCAGTTTAGTTTTCAATAGCCCAAAGTCAGGCAACACACTCCTTAATTTAGTACTTCATGTGGGGTTTTTCCCTTTTCCCCCTTTAGGAAAGACATTGGAGGTGTGTGAGCTAAAATTTTCAACACAGGGGGTTTTTAAACAGATTTTTGGGGAAAAGGGCCCCTAAATGGTGGAGAAGGTTTTAGACTTAGGGACAAATGTGAGTATTGCTGTTTTATGTTTGAATTGAGTTTTAAAGGGGTTTTTTGTACATGTAGTTTGCATGGTTTCAGTCTGACAAAGTTATGTCTGCATAGCTCTCAATGTAGGGCTATCCCATAATGGGCCCGAGGGTTTTCCTGTTATGTTTTTCTTTCCCCAAAAGGTGTTGTCCTTGGCAAATCAGTGGGATATTGGTTTTATCGTAAATGGCAAAATCCATTTGTGTTTCTGATTTTCCTAGAAAATATGTGCAACCCAACCCCGTAACAAAACCCAAATTTCAGTTATAAACAATATTTCAAATATGGCCCTGTTTTGGGCCTCTGTCCCCACTTATATCCAGGCTTTGTCCAGATGTCATGCAGTAAGAGGTTGATGGTATGGTCTATCATTATTAGTGCTGTCATTCCTGCTTTAAAATGAGTTTTGGGAAACTAAAATGTTGTGGGGTACCATACAAAGAGTCAAAGGTGGGCCCTGTGGACCCTGTACAGGCAAGAGGTTTGTGGAATAGTAAGACATGTTTTAAATTTGGCTTTAGAACATTGAGGGGTATTACTAATTGAAAGGGGAACAGGGTTTTAAACTGTAAATTTATACATTTACCCTGGGGGGGTAGTGGGTTACAAGGACTTTTAGGAAAAGGTCTGTTTCTCAGTTTGATAGAACATTATGACAGAACCATTGTTATGTAAACATCAATTTACATTGTAACATTTTATACTTTTTCCCTAGGGGTTAACGAGGGGTTAATTGGGGGTGTGTTTTTAATTTAAATGTTAATTGCTTTTTGTATTTAAAGGGAAGTATTTTTGTAATGTTTAATACTTGAAGGCAAAACACATTAAAAGTTTGTGTGGATTACTGGTTTGGTTGTTTTCATTATACTATCTTCAGTCATTTCAGTTTATTGCTGAAGGTTCAGTGTATGTCTGGCCATTGTGTATGGCCTATCCTGATTTTGTACCAGTGTACTTTTACTTCTTAGTTGTACTGTGTAGGGGCAGCAGATGTCAGTGGCATGGGTGCCTTTGTGCCCTTCAATGTTTTCTATTTCCCTAGACTTGTCCCCACTTCATCTGGCTTGGTCCAGACTTGTACTGAGGTTTTCTTTTAGGTAACTTACTCATATATTTAAGAAAATCTTTTAAATCCTGCAGTTCAAGATGGCTAATGGTCAAGTGCTGTGACAGTTGTGTAAGTTCCTGGGTTCAAACCTGTTTTTTTGTTCCCGGCAAGTGTATATATTTTTTACATAAATCCTATATGTGCTGTCATTACAGTAACAATGTGACTATACTGTATGGGACACTTGTGTATACATGGGTGGTTTCACATTTGTATATCACACTTCCATTATCACAGCTACACTAATGTGACAGGAATACTTTCAACATTTTACTATTAAAATAGTACTTTTAACACTTCTTTGTCCATGTAAAATGTGATTGCCTATTTAGTACTTTAGACCCTTTGGTGGATGTCTCCAGTTTGCACTCAAAGACAGCTGTGGGGTACCTCACCTGTGATCTTATTTGGTGTGTTTTCAGGAATGTGTAAAGTATGTATGTATGTTGTTTGGGTTGTGTAAGGTGGGGTAAGTGTGAGTGGCATGGACCCTTTCTATCTGACTTGATGCTGCAGGTTTAACTGGGAACAATCAGTGATATAATACCCGTAGTGCTGTTTTTTTGTGCAGGGGAGCCCAGAGTGTTTTTTTTTGGGGTGGACAGTGCTTGGGAAACTCAGTGCAGTTTCCCCACTGTTCTGTTATGTCCATATATTCTAGGATGTACAGTTGTGTTAATCCTTTTCTCTGGTACCCATCACTGTTGTGTATTCCTGACATATCAGTGGGATGATGTGAGTTGGGGCTACTTAAATTAGCCATTTTAATTTGTTTTTGTTGGACAGTTTTGAAATTTT
>NW_025059879.1:0-4235 GCF_019279795.1 Protopterus annectens
ATTGACTTTAAATAACCAAACCTTTTTTTTAATTACTTTCCACTAATATAAGCAAGGGGAAAACAAGACCTTTTCAAACAACCTGTTACTTAAATATATCAGCTCCGAGATTGCACTTCACTACACTATCATGAGTTCTGTTGTAGTATAGCAAGTTAAAAGGGAACATTACTAAGGTTGCAACAGGCAGTCATGAAACATGTGATGCTATGTTTGCCATTCTTTTCTGTGGAATGTGATCTTGGAGTTGATATATTTAATTAGCAGGGGAGGGGGATGCAGGGGGGCTTGCCCCTCTGCACATACATAGGTTCATAGGTTCATACTAGGCTATCTGCCCTAGGGAATTTATAAGCCTAGCCCGATTCTGTATGGCTTACGCCACTCCTTGATTTGAGTATACTGTGCCCTTTTTTAAGGTTTAGTTTACTGTGCCTCTGTCTAATAGTGACACGGGAGTAATCCCTGGGACAAACCTACAATTCCCCATCCACCTATTGAGATTCTTCTTGAAGAGATTCAGTGAGGTGCTCTGCCTCACATGAACTGGAATTCTATTCCAGAGCGAAGGGAGCCTCTGGGTTATGAACCTGTCCCTCCAGCAAGTTCTATTTATTTCTGTGCTGAGGTTCAAGTCCCTCGAGCGTGTGGCTCTAAGGGATTTAGATTTACTGAGGTGGAGCATGTCCATTAATTCTGGATTTGACATAGCTTGTATGTCAGGCATAGATCACCTCGAAGTAGGCGGTATGCAACTGAGGAGAGCTGGAGTTTTTTTAACCGAGCAGCATATGGCATCTGTTTGAGACCCTTGATCCTCTTGGTGAGATACTTTTGGGGTCTTTCTAATTGCTGCAGGTGTCGGGTAAGGTACATCCCAAAAGGGGCATTGTATTCTATGATGGGCCTGATGAGGGATGAATAAAGGGGCACGATTACCTCTCTTGATCTAGATGTGAAACCCTTCGTGATGAGGTGGGCTATGTAGAAGGTCTTTCTAACCACTTTGGCAATGTGGTTTTCAAAGGAGAGATTGCTATCAACTTGGGTCCCCAGGTCCCTAATAACTTTCTCTGTACTTAATGGGTTTCCGCCTATGTGGTAATTTGTGGGCACATTTTTTTTGCCAAAGGGTATGACTATACATTTTTTGGCATTTAGCTTTAAACCATGGCGCTGGCACCAGTTATCTGTCTCTGTGAGACCTTTTTTAAGGATGTTTGTGTCAGCTGGAGAGTCGATTATGGCGCCCAGTTTGCAGTCGTGAACTTGGTGAGCCATAGTCCTCCCACGTTGCCTGTACCTCGGGAAAAATATATACCGAACAAGAGTGGTCCCAGGACAGAACCCTGTGGGATGCCACTTGTGACTGGTTTTGAGTCTGACATGGCTCCAGCAACTCTCACTCTGTGGGTTCTGTCTTTGAGCCAGTTTGTGACCCATATTGTGACATAGGGGTTTATATTTAAGCTGGATAGCTTATCTATGACGCCCGAGTGGGGTATTGTAGTCAAATGCCTTTGCAAGGTCCAGATAGGCTGTGTGGACTACCTTCCCTTCATCTATGGCTTTGGTGACTGTTTCGAAGAAGTCAACCAGGTTCAAAAGGCGGGATCTGCCCTTGACAAAGCCGAACTGGGTAGGATCTAGTGTCTGTTGGCCCCCAATGTCTTTGTTTATGAGCTCCATGATGATCCTCTCCATAGCCTTGCAGACTAAGCTAGTCAGGCTTATGGGGCGATAGTTTCCAGGGTCCGTAGAGGCTCCACCTTTGTGGAGTGGGACCATGTTGCTGTACGCCATTCTGTGGGCACATATCCTGTAGTGAGGCTGAGATTGTATAGCTGTTTTATTTGAGGGATTAGTTCCTCTTGGAGTTCATGTAGGACGCAACCTGGGACGCCATCTGGTCCCATGGAAGCAGTGTTTTTTGCTTTGGAGAGGGCAGCCTTCACCTGAGCATCAGAGATGTTTGGGAGGCAGCCCTCTGCCGGATAGATACTTGCTCTTTTGGGGGTGGAGAAGTTTGCACTGTACCTGTCTGCCAGGATATTGGCGATGTCTGTGGGTTCAGTGTATTTTTGTCGTTTAGAATCAACTCAGAACAAGTCTGGGAGTTGCATCCCAGGTTCCCAACATAACTGAAAAAGCCTTATGATTGTCTTTGGTGTCCTGTGCAATTTTTCTCTCAAGCTGGCCTTGGAGGATTTTATGAGGGATCGTAATTTTTTGCTAGTACTGATCAGAGATGCCTTCCCCTATTAGGGATTTTGCTCTATCATGTAGTAGCTTCCTCCTTCTGTTGTACAGTTTATTTATGGCAGGGGTCCACCAGACTGGACGCCTGCCTTTGGATGATTGGGTCTTGGTTTTGTTTGGGATAGCATGATCCATGCATTCCTGGAGATGTCCGTAGAATGCATTTATATAGGATTCTGCAGTTTGGGCCGTAGTTTCCACTGGCCCTGGGGCCTTGAAGGATTCCACTTCGGTTTTGAGAAGTGAGAAGTTTGCTTTTGAGAAGTTTTTCACTGTGGTTTTCTGGGCTGGGGTGGGGTCAGGATGTGGACATCCAGTGAAATTAATTTATGGTCTGATCTTACCAATGAGGGATATACTTCTGGTGTGGAGCATAGAGTCCCCATGTTGGTAATGATCAGGTCTAGTATGTTGTCCCCTCTTGTGGGAGTGGTGACTAGTTGTTCCATAGCATTTGAGTTTATAATTTCCAGGAACCTTTGGGCTAAGCTGCTGGGGCGTGTGTAGTGCCCTCAGTCAATGTTCGGTAGTTGAAGTCCCCCAATATAATGGTGTTCGGAGAGATCTTCATTTTCTCCAATGTTTTCAGGAAAGCCGAGTGGGATTCCTGACTTTGAGAGGCTGGTCTGTAGGATGCTATAAACTAAAAAGCAGTCTTGCCCACTGTTAGTTGCACATGGATGGTCTCGATACTTTGTGCAATGCCACTAACCTGGAGGTGTGGATATCCTTGATAAATATGGAAACTCCCCCTTTTTGTGGTTTGGCCCGGGGTTTTAAAAGCATGATATGAGGTATAGCCTGGTAGTGCTGGGGTGCTCTCTGGAGCCTTGAACCGGGTTTCTGTCACTGCACAGATATCGATGTTCTCCATACTGAGGAGAGCTTTGAGTGCGTGCATCTTGAGGAAATTTAAGCAGCATTACCCTTAGTTTCTTGTTCCTTGGGCTGTCTATGGGGGTGGGTTTGACTTTTGAGCCTTGCCTAAAAAAGGCACTATGGGGGTGGCAAGTGCCTTTGCCAATATCCGAAAGCCCAGTGGTGACAGGTGCAAGCCGTCCCTAGCAAAACAACGTGGCTTGTCGAGCATGTCATCCCAAGCTGACAGACACTGGCTCCCCTTTGAATGACATCAAAATTTTAGCCAATTGTTAAAATCGATCATTTTGTCTTTGTACTGTGGCATCATTCTAGGTGAGGGTAAGATGCTGCTCAAGGTCAGGGTCATACCAGCCTGGGCTACATGATCAAAAGCCCCCTATGTCTCTTTTCATGTAGTCCAGAGGTACCCCCAGGTCATTCACACCAGCATGTACAATGACTGAGTCATATTTGTATTTGCTTTGGAGTGACCTGAGTGCTTTCTATGTGGGGGTCCTAGCACCCAAAAGGCAGCTCACCATGACCTTCTCTTTATTCAGCCTGGTGAGCAGGACGCCCGTGTGTCTGACAATAGAGTCACCTATTACAAGAGTATCAGGTGTGTTATTCAGCCTTAAGGGCTGTGGCTGTTGCACACTGACTTTGTGGGCTATTTTTTGGGGTTTTGTTTTGAGGTAGCTTTTTGGATGTCTGCTTTGGAGGTCTCTGTTGCTTAGGTAGATTTTTTTTTAGAGCCTCCAGTATGTTTTTTTGTATTTATGTGTTTGGTTCTGATGTGGTGGGACTATGTGATACTGGAATTGTGTTGTGTGAGGTTACCTTCTCCTCCTGACTGGTTACACCAGTTTTGGGATGGGGGGGAGCTCAGCCTCCAGTTTGGCTAAATAGTTGTATCTCTCACATATATTTGGACCTGTTTGGGAGGAGAGGGTTGTCCTGTACATGAGACAGTTGTAACATTGCCTCAAAATTCCCAGATTCACCAGCTGGACTGGAGAGAAAACCATTGACTGACCTTTGGACATGCTAGAGTAATATAGGGAAACTGAATTTAAGACGGACCAATAGAGGACAGGGTAATGAGAGAGTATAAG
>NW_025059880.1:0-5116 GCF_019279795.1 Protopterus annectens
AAAATTTATTAAGTAATGCCATATATTTTTCAGTATTTACTGGCTTTGCTTGGACAGTGTTTCAAAGTGAATGAAGTTATTGTTCTTAATCTGGCAGTGCCATAATTTCAGTTTCACTCAAATGCCATCACTGTTTGAAACATGTCATTTATCAGTAGATTTTCCCCTTTGGGGGCAGGTTCAGCTCGTTTAAATGAGCAGTGATGGCTACTAAGAAGGCTAAATCAGCCATCCAGTTTGCATTTTCAAATTTGGGTACAGGCTTTCCTTTTGACTCCATAAAGGACTTTATTTCATTTCTTAAATCATAGAAACGTTTCAGCTTTTTTCCCACGACTTAACCACCTCACTGCAGTGAAGTACACAATGTCTCCATAGCTAGTTTCCAAAGTAATCAGAAACTCCTGAAACTGGCGGTAATTTAATCCTCTGGATCTTATAAAATTTATTGTTTTAATAACATTCATAACATTTTCCATTTTTAAAGTCTGTGCACACAAATTTTCTTGATGTATAATGCAGTGATACTACATGAAATGCATATTACTGATCTGTTTTGCATCTTCTTCCATCAGTGTTGTTAGTCCTTCCTTCTTTCCAACCATAGCTGGAGCACCGTCAGTTACTATGCCAGACAGGTTTTCGATGGTCAAGGAAAATCTTGCCAGTGTTTCTTTTACTCCCTTGTACAGATCAACAGACTTCATTGTATCTTTCAATGGAACCAGACAGGCCAGTTCTTCAGTAATACTGAAATTGTTGTCAACACCATGAATAAATATGGCAAGTTGTGCCGTATCTGTAACATCAGTGCTGTCATCCAAAGCTATGGAGTAAAACTTGGAAGTTGCACAGAGATTCCAAAGTATTTTCAATAGATTTGGCTATATCTTCCACACGCCTTGTGATTGTCTGGTGTGATAAACTTATTTTAGAAAATTCTGATTTTTTTTCAGGGCAAATTGTCTGCTACACTTTCAAGGCATTCTTTAACAAATTCACCATCGGCAAATGGCATGGATGTTTTCACAATTAAATTTGCTACAACATAACTTGCCTTCAGTAAAGAATCCAGTTGAGTGGGGATTTTAAACAGCTGTTGTTGGAATGTAAGATTTTTTTTTAAATGTGATATTTTCTGTCCACACTCCTTGCAATTCACTTAATTTGGTGTGCATTTGAGTATAATGCCTTTTCAAATTGTAGTCCTTGAAAACGGATACCACTTTCGCGAGTAAGCAAAACTTTTTTTTCCTTTCATTTTTTCCGGGTTCCCCTTTCAGGATTTTTTTATTTTGGCAGGATGCAGAAGCCATGCTGAATAGAAAAAAAAGAGGAGTAACTACTATTAACTACTTTATTCCTAGTTATATTTATACTTTTAAAACAATGGCTAACAATTTACATTGCAAAATAAGGAAATAAAATTAAAACTAGCCATAGGTGTAGTATATGTTAATGGTTTGGGGGGAGCATTTTACACCCCAATAACACAAAAACATCCAGGCAGGAGAGAGACAGGTGGTACCCCTGGGGTGAATTTACAGTTACCCATCCAGTTGTCCAGGTTGCATTTGAGGATAAGGCACTTTGTTTCATTTGTAGTACTAATGCCATTAGTCTTCAAAACAGCCATTATGCGTAAAGCACATCACATTTACTGTGACTGTTGGTCTGTACTTTGTGCCAGTAATACTGGGCGTTTTGAAAAGTTCTTCATATAATTCATGAAATTCTGATGCACTGCGATAGAGCTATGAACATGTATGGTTAGCATGTAATCAACAGTTTCTTACTACTACAAGGATGGTAGCTTTCAATAAACAGAGCTGTACCATCAAGTTAAACACGGTTTACTTTGCATGCTACCCAAGAATACTCATTCATTTGCAAAGAAAAAACTGGCACACACTGCCACTGTCATTAATTCACTACAGTACTACCAATTCACACTGGGAAAACCACTCCAGCAGTCCAAGTAGGTAAAATATCAACATTAGCAGTCCTACTGTACTACAATCTACAAAAATAAGCCAACAAATTTGCTATAAATAAAAAATTCACATCACTGACTTAATAAAACAATTCTGAATGACTGGTGCCAGAAACATGGCCGCAAGCCGAATGCCAACAAATGCATCATCATCCCTTTTGGGGAAAGCGGCTGTGAGGCTGCCATCCCAGCTAGATGGAATTTTGTACATAATTCTATGTCATTTGTGACTATTAATATGATTTATGCTTGTCTTACAAATGTAAGAAAACTGTATGTATGTGTATATTAAACTTTTATTAAAAAATGTGTGTTAAACTGTATGTTCTGTACTGAGCTTCAAGAATGCAACCACAGTGTACCCTGCTGGAAAAGAGCAGAAATGTATATAATAACTGTGTACCTGCAGATGTATGCTTTAATGGTAGAAGTTGGAACATACAGAGTTAACTTGCAAACTCTAAGAAAATAAGTGAATTGTTTTACGATTGTGTTTATCTCAGCAAGAAGAGAGGATGTCTACACTACAGCCAGAAGTTCTTTCTATTGTCTCGAAAAAGAAATAATTCCAGGTTTCAAACTGCAAAAGTGTTTAACTGTTTTAGGACTTGGAGTTCTAGGCAAATTTCTGAGAGATAAGTAACCCCTCCCAGGGGTAGATAGGGATATATTAAGATTAGTAGATGTTTCTGTATTTTTGACTGTCCTGCAATGTTGTTTAAAATATTTCCTGCGAGTCTGAACTCTGTCACTTTGAGTTATTGAATATTGTCTTATTCTTTTGTTTATTATTAAATATATTTAAACCTTTTAATCGTGGCTGGTTTGTTTATTTAAGCTCTTACAGTACTTGACATTATATAGGCCACTCCAATAGCCTTACTGTTGGTCACACTTGCCATTTGTATAATAGTAGCATTACACAGTAGGATTGTATAATAGTAGCATCACACAGTAGGATTGGTCACCCTTTGGTGTGGGCCGTATAGTAGCCTATAAGTAAGGATGGCTGATAGTGATTACTACCTTATAGTCTGGGCAGAAGGGGGCATAACTAGTGAACCTGTGCCAGTCTGCTCCAGGAGTGTCTGTGTGTTTGTATATAAAACAAATCTCAAAGTGTGTGTGTCTGTGTGTGGATGGGGCGACACAAAAATCTCAAACCACCCCTGATAGCTGTTGGAATGCTGGCACATCCGAGCTAACCCTCACTCCAATAATGGGAAATACATTGGCCAATTTGACCAGATGGGACCTGATAATTGACAGACAATGGGGGCAAAGCTAAGCAAGGAAAATATCCTACAAAATAAATAAATTACTCACCACTGACATTCACCAAGTAATTACAACGGTAGTAATTAATCCCAGAACTTGAATATTGCCTTCCCCTTAACAGTCTTCTGTTCAGTCTAAACAAGATATGCAGATGTTGTGACGTCTTAGAAACCCCGAATTTCAACTGCATTCCACTTTGATATATAAATTATTATATTTAAACTCATGTCTACAATATGGAAAAACAACTCTGAATCGAACCTATAACCATTCCTTGAAGTGAAAATGAGGCTGTGTCACTTTCCCAGCTGATCTGTTTTGTCTGCTAATAAAAATGTCTCCTTTTATAACTCCATCCATGCTGAAATTAGAATAATCCTGCTTAAAAGCTTTGAGAATGCTCTCCTTTCTCAATTAGTGAGTATTCCATACTATATAACTGCTTTAGTGACACTACCTAAGGCTAAGCAGTGCCCAGGCAGATGAAAAGAAATGCACTGTTGGCTAAAAACTAGTTAAGCATTTTTGTGCTGAATAAACATTATTTGTAGCAATTAACATCTCTGCTTTTTTACCTCTGTATATAGACAAAACATATTCATTTCTTTAATTCACTACTTTTATTATACTAAGTTTTCTATAATACCAGACATAGATGCTCTCTGCACACTTTTAATGAGAAGTTTCTAAGTTTCATTACAATCATCTGTGATTTCCGCATTAAAGAAACCATTGTATTATGCCACTAATCAAACATTCACGGTTTCAGGAATGAGCTGGATCAATTTTAAAATATGGCTTCAACCGAGGCCTTTCAGCTTTATATGATCAGTCAAGTATACGCCCATGCTAAAAGATTTTATCTTTCAAAAGTATTGCGCTTAAATATTTTTGTCATAATGCCTTGTTTTGTATGCAATTTGCACTCATGAGTAACACATGCTTAGTTGGGTAATTGCAACAGACAGTTGTGAAATTCAGGAATGCTTCAAACACTTCAAGCATGGATGCATTGAGATGTTCACAGACTAGCTTACATAGCCAGTTAGACAGACAGGCAGGCAGACAGTCAAACAGACGGATACCTATTGGAAAAGGCCACAATCAATAACATATTGACTTCTGTTTCATATTATTTTGATGGACTTACTAGACATTTGAGTCATTTTCCTTAGACAGCACTGAGGAATAGTCAATGGAACAATATAACTGAAATATTGCTTAGCAGTCTATTCCTCATCTAACAGACAACACGTACTGCTTATGACTTATGTAAAAGGTTCTTTAAATACATAAGTTGAACAAGGGAGTAAACATGAAGAAAAACTAGAAAATGTGACTGTATTTTCCTTTGGCTAGCAAGAGAAGGAGGTATTAGTGAGACCTAACAATTTAAAAGCATTTAAAGAAGCACAGTTACAGCAATCAGGAATGACACGAGCAGTCAGAGGTCAGTAATATGCGCTGGTTGTAACAAATTATTCAGACTATGTATATTAACAAGTCATTTTACAAATTAGTCAGCATAGTTCAGTATATTCAGTTCACAAAACTGTGGTTTGTTGAATATGTTCATGGCCATCAAATAAAATGACTGAATCAAATGTTAAGCCAAAGATGTAGCTGTTAAGAAAAGGGATAAGCTATCAAGCAAAACACTTTCTGGTCCCACAAAGTTTGCAAAGTAGAGCGTAACAACTACTTTCCTTCACCCAATGCTCATAGGCGATTCTAATAAAATAATCAGATGTGCTGTGCAGTTACAATGGCCTGTGTTTCCGTCCTGGTATGAGTTGCAAGATGCTGAAAAACTAGCCAAACAAACAACTTAACGACAAAGCAAAA
>NW_025059881.1:0-5629 GCF_019279795.1 Protopterus annectens
GCCCATTATTTTTTTTAAAGTGAGAGTGGAATGTTGGGGAAGGGACATAGGTATGTGTGGGGAGGTAAGTTGGGTAGAAGAGGATG
Source organism: Protopterus annectens (assembly GCF_019279795.1). NCBI lineage: Eukaryota > Metazoa > Chordata > Ceratodontiformes > Protopteridae > Protopterus > Protopterus annectens. Next base: position 87 of record NW_025059881.1, read on the forward strand.
CATAAGCAGACAGACAAGACAGCATACATGGGTGGTGTGTGACACATTGGGTGGTAAACACCGTAGCTGGGGAGGAAGTTGTGGAAACCAAGTCACACATGCCTCCAGATGGCAGCAGCATGACTCACATCCCCACTCATGGACAGTTGGCACTACTCCTTTACTGCCCCAAATGTGACTGTGCTGGAGGCTAGGCACCAGGGTGAGGCTGCCCCACCAGGTTGGCCAGCGTGCCCTCAGTTTAGTGCAGATGGTGTTCATAGCTCTGATAAACAATCCTGCGCACCGTGACCAGCAGTTGGTGCTGGGAGACAATGCCCCCACTGCCATCGCTCCCAGGGGGAGGCTGGACCCCGTCACCTGAGACTGTCCCACCCGATAGCACAGGTGGTGCAGAGAAACCAAGGGCAACACCAGTCTAGGTCCCAAATGTGCCAGGACCTGGTGCCATGGCCAGGTGAGGCAAGGTAGGCGGATCACTGGGAACCAGCCTACTTTGACATGCAGTGGTGATGGAGGTAGAGCAATAAGTACTGGTTAGTTATGATCAAAACATTATTAGTAATAACAGCATGCCAGAACAGTAGAAATAACCCATTTACATATCAGTGTATATTATGTAAAACACAACAATAAATAACATAACGGTCAGTAAGTAAAATTAAATATGGACACCTTCCACATTTATTACAATGTAAAAAAATGTAACTGTACACACTACATAAACAAAAAAGATGGACAGCACAGCAAAACACTAAGCCCTGTAATAACCGTTAACTAAAAGTGAAACCTATATATACATATATATATATATATATATATATATATATATATATATATATATATATATATATATACACACACACACACACACACACACACACACACACAGACACACACACAGAATTATATAGATTAATGTAGATGTTAGCTTTAGTAAAAAAAAATAATAAACAGAAACACATATTTCATTTCCCTTTCCCTACAATTTACAAATACAAATGTGTACACTGTACACACAACCACTCATACTAACTCCTAAACATATTACTGCCTTTCTAAATCAATGTAAAGCCTTAAAGTTGTTATACTACTACTACTACTACTACCACTAATAATAATAATAATAATAATAATAATAAAATATTAACTGCAACTATCCATTCAGAAAAATAGTATTAATAGCAAAATTGACATGATATTAAGCAGATTAGCAAAGCCCATCCCTAATGACAATCGGAAATAACTACTTCAACATTAAAAAAAAACAAAACAAAAAATATTTAACTGGAATACATAGTGTGTGGTTATATGTGATATAAACCATTGTTTCCATTCCTACTGCTATATATTACAGTGTATCAGTCTAATGATGATTCATATTTTTTTCATATGTACTGATTTTATGTAGTTTAATGTTCATGGAGCTTTCCTTACTATAGTGGCTTTCCATTTGAGCATTCCTGTTCAACATATGCAAATATCGTATAGTGTAGGATTATGGGACCTGGATTCATTTGTCAGAAAACTTGCTTCCTAAGTATATCTAGTGCAAGACATTCTGTTTATCACACATATAGCCTGATATTTCTGTCTCTCAAAAATTATGATCCAACTTGCTGAGAGTTCAACCAGATGACGAAATTAGAAGTAAAAGTTTATTGAAGAGAGAAAAGTCTGCTGCAGACTTCATTTGAAGGGAATCCCCCACTCCTCATTTATACATAACAGTTTCATATAATCACCAACACAAAGAAAAGGGGAATCATATAAATAAATGAATCTTTCATAAGAAAACATTTAGAAACTACAGTGGCAGTCATTTAATTTCCAATGGAAAACAGATCAGAGAGTTCAGCATCATAGAATCCTCTTCCATTTGCACTCAGTGAATTATATGGAGGGTAGTTTTGTTTCTGTCCATCTTTTTGTATATTTATCTAGTTACTTTTCTATCTTAATATATATATATATATATATATATATATATATATATATATATATATATATATATATATATATATATAGGTTCATAGGTTCATATGTGTGTACTAGGCTAATGGCCCTGGAGCCTTTACAAGCCTAGCCCATAGGATTACCCTGGCATCATGCCATCCGACCTTAGTTTCCAGTGCCTCTGTCGAGTAGAGCCACTGGAGTGATCCCCGGGGTGAATTTTATATTTTCCATCCACTCATCAAGATTTCACTTGAAGAGGGCCAGTGAGGTGCTCTGTTTGACATGTATGAGAAGTCTATTCCATAGCATGGGCAGTCTATGGGTTATGAACCTGTCCCTCTAGCACTTTCTGCTGATTGTGGTAATGAGGATGAGGTCTCAGGAGTGTGTGGTGCAGAGGGATTGGGATTTCTTTAGATGTAGCACTTCTAACAGAGCTGGGTCAGACATGGCTTTATAAGTGAAGCAGAGATCGCCTCTAAGTAGGCAATATGAGACAGAGCATAGTTGGAGTTTTTTGAGTCTGTCGATATAGGACAAATGTTTAAGGCCTAGGATCATCTTTGTGAGGTACTTTTGCGGCCTCTCCAGTTGTTGCAGGTGTCTAGTGAGGTACATGGCAAATGGAGCATTGTACTCGATGACTGGCCTAATGAGGGAAGAGTAGAGGAAGATAATGACCTCTTCATTCCTGGATGCAAAACCCTTAGTAATGAGATGTGCCACACTGGCAGCATGGTGGTCAAAAGAGAGTTTGCTGTCAACCTGTGTTCCCAGATCTCTTATAACACCTTTTGTGTTCAGTGGGCTACCATTGATGTGGTAGTTCATGGGAACTGCGTTTTTCCCAAAGGGGATGATGACACATTTTTTGGCACTGAGCTTAAGGCCATAGTTCTGACACCAGTCGTTGGTCTCAGTGAGGCCTTTCTGTAAGATGTCAACATCCCTTGGGGAGTTAATAATGGTTCTCAGCTTGCAATCCTCTGTGAACTTTGTCAGCCAGAGTCCCTTCATGTTGGACAGAACTTCTGAGAGGTAGATACCAAACAGGAGAGGACCCAGAACCGATCCTTGTGGGACTCCACTCATGACTGGTCGGCAATCTGACTTGGAGTCAGCAACTTTCACACTGTGGGTTCTATCTATGAGCCAGTTTGCAACCCACCTAGTGATATAGGGGTTGATGCCTAGCTTAGTGAGTTTTTCTATGATTGCTTACTGGGGAATGGTATCAAAGGCCTTGGCCAGATCAGGGTAGGCTGTATGAACCACCTTGCCTTCGTCCACAGCTCTAGGGACTGACTCAAAGACATCAACTAAGTTGAGCAGGCATGATCTACCCTTTACAAAACCAAACTGTGTGGGATCTAGAGTTTGGAGATTCCATATATCCTTGTTTATTAGGTCCATGATGATGTGCTCCATAGCTTTGCATATCAGACTTATCAGGCTAATGGGGTTATAGTTCCCAGGGTCTGTAGTCGCTCCTTCTTTGTAGAGAGGGATGACTATAGCAGTGCACCCTTCAGTAGGGACAGAGTCTGAGATGAGGCTGTGATTGAACAGGACACACAGGTGAGGTGCCAGTTCACTCTGTAGTTCATGCAGAACACAGCCAGGGATATTGTCAGGTCCCAAAGAAGCTGTATTCTTGGCCTTGGACAGTGATGTTTTAACCTGTGCAACAGTAATACTGGGTGCCTGGCAATCTACTGGTATTGTGATTGGTCCTTTGGGGGGAGAGGGGAAAAGTTGGCACTGAATCTGTTGGCCAGTATATTGTCAATATCTGTTGGCTCGGTAAAGGAGGTACCATCGTGCAGTAGCTCAGAGCAAATCTGGGTATTGCCGTGAAGGTTCTTTTCATAACTATAAAAGGCCTTGTGGTTGTCTTTACTATCTGCAGCAATTCTGTTTTCATAGCTAACTTTAGAGGATTTGATGAGGGGTCTTAACTTTTTGTTGAGGCTGATAAGGGAGTTTTTCCAGTCTTGGGACTTCACCTTATTCTGCATCAGTTTCCTCCTTCCATTGTAGAGTTTTTTTATGGCAGGGGACCAGCAGATTGGCTTCCTTTTTTTGGAGAAGAGTGTCTTGGTTCTATTGGGTATGGTAAGGTCCATGCATTTGTGTACATGTTCGTACAGTTCATTGTTGTATGATTCGGTGGTCATGCAATTATTCTCCATTTGCATGGATACCATGAAGTTAGCCATTTCTGTTCTTAGGAGCCCATAGTTAGCTTTGTAGGAGTTTTTCATGGTGGTTACCTTTGTGTGGTGGGGGGGGGTGGAAGGGATGTGGATTTCCAAGGTGATTAGTTTGTGGTTGGATCTAACCAGGGAGGAGTTGACTATTGGTGTATAGCAATGTTTGCCCATGTTAGTAATGACCAGGTCAAGGATGTTCCTACCTCTAGTGGGGGTAAGAAAGACCTGGTCCAGGGCATTGAATAATGAATTCCAGGAAATGTTGGGCAAGTGTATTGGTACATGAGTAGTTTTCCCAGTTAATGGAGGGGTAGTTGAAGTCACCCAGTATGAGTGTGTTAGGTTGGACCCTAATATTCTCCAGAGAGCTTAGGAACGTGGAGTGAGTGTCTTGGGACATGGTTGGGGACCTATAAAAGGCTACGACCTGAGTCACTGTCTTACCCAAAGTTAGCTACACCTGAAGTAGCTCTGGTGCATTATGTTGGGCTACAAGTTTGGAGGTGTGTGCATCTTTTATGAATATGGAAACACCACCACCTTTGGAGTGTCAGTCCAAGTTCTGGGGCTGAAAGGTGTGGAATGAGTTATATCCTGGTAGTTAACTGACAAGAAATACCCAATGGATATAAAACTTGTAAATTAAACAAAAACACGACCAACCAAGTATTTTCAAAGCGTTTTAATAATCCACACACTAAGCGCTTTCACCATCAACACATGGCATCATCAAAGTGAATGGAATCCAGTTGAACCAATGCTTTATACATTTTGGTTTAACCCTAATCCAATTAGTCAGAACCTTAATTACCTTGTCCTTAAAGAAGCATGTGTCAAATAAATACAAATACATATACTGTCCCAGCCTCAAATTTGACAATGATAATTGTATAAAATACACATAGAAATAAATGTAAATACATACAAAAATGCATATCCAATAATTTACCTTGTAATCTATACACTTAATTGTTGTGTCATTTAAATATTTAAATAACATTTGCTTTTTGCTTCAATATTGGTTTTAAGGAGATGTATTCATTGAGCCCAGGTGGCATGAAGGCATTTAACATAATCTGCCATTTGTACTCCAAAAGTTCCACCTTTAATTTTCCATCTCCTCCTCTTTCACTATGCAACACCCTGTCTATAACAAAGAATACAAATCTCCTAAAATTGCTACACTTTGTACTATGTGTATATAAAGCATTATGTGTATCATGACCCTTGATGGCCCTAAGATGCTCACCTATCCTGTCTTTTAATCTCCTAATGGTCTTACCAACATAGTAAGCACTACAGTTGTTGCACATGGCTAAATAAACCAAATTGTTGTATTACAATACTCTACCTGACATGAAATGGTTAACT
>NW_025059882.1:0-5179 GCF_019279795.1 Protopterus annectens
GGCCAGCTCATGTGCACAGCCTTGGAGGTCACACGCTTTACTATTCTGTTGAGTCTGGTTATGTCTGGCCAATTCATTGAATGTGTTCAGATACAGCCATTCTTAGCTAGCTTTGGATATATGATTCAGTTCACTGTTGTGGTTGAAGCTGAAACCCCTCCCCACCCTCAGCCTTATTGCAGATGCTTGACAACTGGTGGCCACACTTGAGTGTTATTTTGCAGTGTTCAAAATCCACTCCACCATGTCTACAGGCCTAGTTCCAGCTAATGAACAGCAACCCTAAGGGTGTGCACTGGCACCAGCAAGCTTCAAGATGGGGATTGTGACCCTGAGGTGAAGTGAGGTGTTGCTTGTGCACCACACATATCTCTATGAATACTGTCTGTAGATTTGAACCTTGGTGTCACGACACCATTACCCATTGCAACACATGCCTTAGAGAGACTTGATGTTATGCTTTTGCTACCTGTACACAGCCCTGGATGGTGTTTCTTGTGGGGAAAATCTTCTGTCTACTTACCCTACCCCATAGGCTGCACTTATGTGGAATCCAGGCAATTGTTGCCACTGGTACTACACAGGCAATACTTGCTAGACATTCCTGCAATTCTCTCAGTGTTATTGCATATCTCCTTGGCAGCCTCCCTGACTGGTTTTCTACACATCTTGTCATCTGTTTTGGATGGGCATCTGGTTCTTTTCAACATTACTTTTGTCCCATATTTAATACACCCGGGTCCGGGAGTCCAAATGGTATTAAAAGGTAGGTATTCTTTTATTTTTATTCTTGTAATTGTCCTGCCTGCTTCATCAGAAGAAAATACATGAACACTAACACATTTAATACTTTGAGGAGTGCCCACAACCATTGACTTAATTCTTAAATAATTCAGTAAATACTTAACACTGTTTGTACTTTCATTCATTATATATTGTGAAAATGTGTTTGTAATATACATTTTTCATATCATATTACTATATTACTGTTGTCCCATATTTAATACATTCTAGATCACTGTTACAGTGTGGTATAAAGGTGGGAATGTTTTTTTTACTGTGTGTACATTCAGTATGATCCTTGATGCTTTGTAAGATGTGTGAAAACTGTGCTTCTGTTGGGAACTGAGGAAATGTCATAAAATATTTCAGCAGACCATTATTGTCATTGAGACCCGTACTTGATGGCAGGTGTACTCAAGTAGACTGAATGATGTCAGTACATCACAACTGCCTCACATATGTTATGAGTGTGTGACACTATGATCAGTGTTTTTAAGATGTGTATACCCCAAGTTACACTAACAAACATTTACACATTAATTGCATGTTGGATTACATTACAGGTTGTAAATCAATGTATATTGTGGCATGGTATATATCAGGAACATTCCATCTTAATAGTGTGTACACTGTTGTATCCCCAATAAGGGTAATGTTTCTACATGTCACCCGTAGCCCATTTCTACCATTGTGTTTGTCTCTGTCCACATCTTGCACTGATAGGTTGTGAGGTACGCAGGAAACTTACAACCCTCAGTATGACACCATGGGGACCACTGTGATGCACTGCAGTTAACACCAACATAACTGCATGTACATCATGCATTATGGGTAGGTATGATAAATGTATCAGCATAGCATGGGCTTAACATGTCTGTGTTCAAACTCACAACAATTCCATACTCACCAGCTACATGCTGTCCCGTTGTATACCCGAGACCTAAATATGGAGTATGTCAGTAGCCACTGTGTAGCCTTGGTACAGGGTGCCAAATTTTAGCATTCAGTACAACCCCAGTACTACTATGCTGCCCCTCACCATAGATGTACTTGCATTACCACCAGCAAGACCTACTATCTCATCTGACATATGTATGTAGATACTATCATATGAAATGGATAACAGTGTTTTGTAATGTGCACGGGGGCCCTTATCTCACTTCTCATCCAGTGGGGGTGAAAACCCAAATGCCCTCACCCATGGGTTGTGCTTTGGGGTGGGTCCCCCAAGGTTGGGGCCCTCAGTGGGTGTCAGTGGGGCTGGATGGCGGGGCCCCACCTGTGGCTAGCCCCTTGCTACAGCAGCCCCGGGGCATGGGGGATGAGGTTGGTGGCCCAATGTCACCCTGCTCATAAGTTCTGTGTGCAGGAACATCATTTTCCCCGTGGACCCGATTTCCACAGGGGTGGTCCTCTCCCCATCTTGTGCCCCCAAAATAATAGGCCCTAATGTTTATCCAAAATTTGGGGGAATGTCATTTTCCCAACAGAGAATGCCAGGAAAGGTCTGCATGTTACCTGGAAGACATAAACAGGAAAAAGGACAGGACCTCATACAGTTGTTAAATTGCACATCAACAGTGGATATTACTTGCAAATAATCCAAACTACACCATAACCCTTCAATCTATCAAGGGTATAGCAGCTTGCATTACAGTCCTGGCCCTGAGCTATCTTATTCCCCAAAGTTGGAAATTTAAATTTCATAATCCTCTATTCTCCATTCATTTCTGTGTAGAGGGATGACAGTGGCCATCTTCCATGTGGATGGGGTGTGGATGGTGGCAAGTCTGTGTTTGACTGTGGGTGTGATGGAGCTGTGAGCCCTGCCTGAGTTCATGTAAAGGAGACAGGAAAGTTATTATGTCCCATGCAGACATGCTCTTGTTGCAATCGGTAGCAAATATGTACATTCTCACCATTCCTGAGGGGGAGTGTGGTTGATGTGCATATCCCCTATACAACTGGGGTGGGTGGTGATGTTCCCACCTAACCTGTCTGATGCAGGTTGCCTATATCCATGGCATGTGTGTATGAATTGTTCTTTACCCCCTAGTACAGGGTGAATTGTGTTTCCTCTGAGACTGATAACATATGTGGAGACACTGTTACAATTGTTCTTGGTGGTGTGGATATGCCTGATTTGTAGTCATAGTCAGTCTTACGGTACGTCACCTGTGAACTTACATGCTTGCTCAGATAGAGGTGGACTTTTTTCCAAGTTGTTGCCTGCACCTATGTGTCCCTGTACAGCCAATATAGGAACCTAGTATGTGGTTTGTGTATTGCTGCTGTCCACCAATGGGGGTTACTCTATCTTGGTGGAGGCTGGTTATTCAGATCAGGTACTGCTGAGTCCATATAGCTACAGTGGATATAAAGGGTAAACACCCCTGTTACAATGACTGGTATTTGTGCAATTGTAATATGACACCACGATAACATTTCAAAACAATTCCCACCTTTAATGTGACCTATAGCCTGTACAATTCAATTGAAAACATAACAATCTGTTCTGTGAAAACATGGAGATAATAATCAGTACAATAAGCCAGTTGAATGAGAGTGCACACCCTTAAACTGATATGTTGTGTATGCACCCCTGAGATGGTTATAGCATTCATTCATCTTGGTATAGACTCTAAAATCATGGCACATCTTCACTTGGAAATAGTTGCTCACTTTCCTTGAAACAGCTTTGTTTGTTTTTCAATAGAATTGCACAGGTTAGGGGTCACATTCAAGATAAGAAATATTCTGAAATGAATTTCTGTGGTCTCATTGTCATCCACCACACAAACCTGGCATTCCAACAGGGGTGTGTATACTTTTGATATCCACTGTATATAGGTGCTGATATAGCTGTTAGTGGTAGGCATGGACAGAGGGCCATAATACAGTTGGACACTTCTTTGATTACTACCTGATAATCATGACTACTCTAGTATCTATATCAGTGGGGCAATGCACAACCAGTAGCTGTACACATTTATGTCTGTTGTATGCACTGACACTGATATTACATATGCAACATGCACAACCTATTACCTGACTGCTTAAAACCCCTGTGATTAGTTTTGTGCCTTCCAGCTGAACATATGCATACATACATGTACTCAGGGGGTACCTGGTATACATTTCTGTTCTATGTTAGTTTGGCATACTGTATTTACAGTCCTGCTGCTCAATCATACTTCTCAACCTGTTATAGAGGATGTCTGGACAATGGCACACATAAATGGGTGACAAAGGGACATCAATATTGATACTGTATTAATAGCTGCACCATACATTAGTAAGTTGACTGCACAGTAGGCTTTGACATCACTGTGATAACCTAGAAGATGTCCAACAGTCATAAATAGGCTATTATGTTACATGTCATTGCTCACAGACTTGCCAATGGTTTGGCTGACATAACACAGTATATGTGTATGTGACTACAATAGTCACAAATGTGCTTATTGTCCAGCAGAACACTGTACAGTTGAATGTTATTAATTCAATATATCATCAGTTCAAACACGTCTGCAACAGTACTTTACTATGCACATGCCCTATATAGGTCTCTTAGATTTACAAGACAAATGTATCATATCATATTCACAGGTAACATATGGATATGGACAACATCCCATTAACTGGCCTAGCAGTGGCACAGTCACAACTGTTTGAAAGAACCCCAGCAGTTGTCATATGTGAGCTGTCCTTTCCCATGAGTCAGGTTCCTGAGCTGTGATCCTAAATGCAACCTCTTAGAGCATCACATCTGGACAAAGCCTAAAATGATGGGGGATAAATAGGGACAGACTTTAAATATTCCTGTTACAAGCTTAGGAAGTTTGTAGAATAATACATTTTGCATTACCGAATATTCTTAAGGATGTGGAGTCTTAAACTCAAGTGTTTGTCATTACTTAATGACCTCAATCTTCAGCTATTTGCCAGAAAAGTAAGATTTCAGGTGGAACAGACAAAAAACTATGATGGGAAAATGTGGACATTCTGTGAAGATCTGTACAGTTGAGAGGTATGGCTGTGACCTCTCCACTGCAGAGAGGCCAGATGCTATGGCCATAGCAGCTGTTCAGGAAGGGCATTAGTACAGCAAGTCTTGTTGGGACATATATTCTTCCAAATCATATTTCCCATTATTACAGACCAAGACTACATTCAATTACATGCTTACATGTTTCACATACTTTCTCCTTTCTTTTCTGGTTTCTGTTTTTTGTTTTCTTTTTCTTTTTTTTTTTTTCTCTCTCTCTCTCTCTCTTTTTCTCTCTCTCTCCTTTCAGGATAGAGCTGGTTTGAATAGGTGGCAGCATGGCTTTTAGGTGATCTCATGACCAGTGATGGCCTGTGCACCAATTTTCCCCGGTTTTGTTTCTTCAAT
>NW_025059883.1:0-5063 GCF_019279795.1 Protopterus annectens
CCCCAAAATTTTTTGTACCCCAAGACTGTACAGGTTGGTCTGCTGTTCCTGGGTTTGCACTGAGAAGGCCTGGAAGGGACTGGAAAGAACCAGTTCTTTGAAGGCCAATGCCTACTGAATCTGGGAGGCTGTATTTGTAGGAGATCTTTAACAGTTTGCATATATTTAGCTTTTTCCTCCATCCTTTAAATCTCTAGTCTCCCACCAGGACACAAGTGCTCTTCAGAAATTACATTCTGCTAGCTGAGCACACTCAGGCAAATCTGCAGTCTGTGGCTACCACTCCATCTATACAGTAGCACACTCAGGCAAATCTGCAGCCTGTGGCTACCACTCCATCTATACAGTGTAAGAAGGAATCAGTATTGTAAACTAAACAAGGAGATACATTTTGAGCTTCGAGAGCAGGAGCACACTCAGGCAAATCTGCAGTCTGTGGCTACCACTCCATCTATACAGTGTAAGAAGGAATCAGTATTGTAAACTAAACAAGGAGATACATTTTGAGAAGCAGTCAGTCCACAGGCATTCTACTTGTATGTTTTATGAGAGTGAAGCATTATTAGCAGTATTTCTTAGTAGTTCTCAGCTTGTATAAAACTGACTGTTGTAGCTTGTGAAAGTAAGTAATCCTAACTGTCCAGTAGACAGTATAGATTTTAATTCACATCCCTGTGATTAAATTAACCATCAAGCAGCCCTCTCAGTTCTTTCTGCCTTAGTTTGTATCATTTGGGAGGATCACCTGCTTATTTGCATCTCTATCATTGCTAATGTATCCCCTACTCTAATCTGTGCACAAACTGGTTACTAATCAGCAAGTCAATGTAAAGACACACCCCAACCTTAATAAACTTTGCTGTCTTTTCTCTCCTTCACTTTACAGGTAGTTTGAATTATTACTTACCCTCTCTGAGGCCTTCACTCATTTCCACTGATTGCCTCTGGTTTCTTTGCATTCCACCTGGTTTACACCCTTGTGCTATCTCCTCCCAATACAAAGTCTATATTAGTATCCTGCTGAGCATGGAGCCATCAAATCTCTAGTCTCCCACCAGGACACAAGTGCTCTTCAGCAATTACATTCTGCTAGCCGGTAAGCCATTAGACCTCAGGAATTTCTTTTAAAAGTGTTCAGATTTGTAAAGTAATTTTGCTGTATTTGGATTTATACAACTAGTATTCATTTTTCTGATTCTTGACTACTGATATGCCGTTGTTACCTGCTGTTATTATACCTGGCTGATTGTTTCCTCTCAGCAATTTTACTCCTTTGGCGCTCCTCCGGCTTCCCCTTGGCTCATGTCCCTGATATCCCACCCTGGGACCTCTACATTTATCATAACCACACCCACCAATTCTAGCCAATCAGAACATATTCTTCTCCCCACTATAGCAGTCAATCACCACCCTTTCTCTGAACCATCCCTATAACAATCTCATCTCAACATGTCCTAACTCACCTTCCTCTCTCTACTAACTCTTCTAACTATTCCTCTACCTACCCATAACCTACTATGAGCAACCTTTAAATCCCTTTTTACCCAAAATAAGCTACCCCCAAATACACTCACAAATCACAGTCCCATATACAGAACTCATATCTTGAACCTAAATATCACTTCTCACATCAAAATTATTCTTACTACAAACCTTACAGCATCAAACCCAACCAAAACCCTTTTTCATGGTTTATCATTAATTGATGACATACACCCCAACCCAGGAAACACAATACCATCCCCTAATTCCCAAAATTAAACCTATGTCTACACCCCAAACTAAACCTCCCAAATCTCTCACAAAGCTCTTAACATGTAACAATTAACAACTTCCTGTCCATGCCCTACTAGAAGTCCAACAGTTTGACATTCTCTGTCTTACTGAAACCTCTAAACCCAAATAAGATAAATTATCCCCCCGGGTATAACATCCTAAGACAAGATCGTTTAAAAAAAAGGTGGAGGAGTAGCTATACTTTCAAAACTGGACTGAAATAAAATCAGCCCTTTCTCTAATGTTGAACTGATTATTTTCCCAAAATCCCTAAACTCCCCAAAAAATATTTATTATTTCACTTATCTTGGCAACAATTCCCCCTATTAGAAGACCTACTAAACTGGTTTCAATTAATCTCCTTCAAGAAACAATACTACTAGGACTTTTAAAATTGATTGGAACATTTTAAAAAAACTAATCCATCTACCATTATTAACCCCAGGTTCCATCAAAACCCTTAACCCCAACTAGAACAAATAAAAAAAATAACAAAGAAACCATTCTACTGGGTCTTGACAATAGTCCCCCAAATGCCCGGTCCCCCCCAGAACCCTTGCCCTCTCCTACATCAAACAAAAATCATCTCAAAAACCCTAATTTATCAGGCAAAAACATTTTAACCTTCAGGGTTTTAAAATGAACTCAGCTTGATTAACTGGTCACCTCTAAAAAATCTCCCAAAAATGAAGCTGTTAACCACTTTAATAATACCTTTCTTACTATTCTCAATCATCATGCCCCCATCGTTCTATCTAATGAAATCTAAGACAGCTCAATGGCTAACAACCAACCCCAAACCTTATCCTTAGTAAAAATAAAGCATGGACTAAATGGAGAACCACAAAAGACTCTTTGATCACCTTATTTCAAACAAAAAGGAACAAGACTAAGCTTCATCAAACAAGATAAAAGGAACTATTACACCCAAACTACAGCAATCCTCCCACCACCAACCACAAAATTTTGGAAATCAATTAACCACTACTATGCAAGGTTGAAACCCCAACCCACTAGGCTCCTGCCCTGACTCTCCCCTACAAACAGCTAACACATTCAATAACTTTTCTTCAACCATACTTAAACGGGCCCAAACCAACAAAGCCCTGACCCTCTTTACTAGGTAAACTAACTGCACTCCACCTCTATTTCAACTTAAACCCAACCTACTTCCTATATTTTTAATTTACTCAGAAACTAAAACCCAACCCTCAGCTGACAAATTGCCAGCAGAATATCTCCAGCTAGGTGAAAGCTATTGCCTCCCATCTCTATTCTAATCAACAGAACCATTAAAGAAAGTACTATACCTCACTCGGGAAAATCCACATCATCCTCTCTTAAAAGGGTATTCATTTAATACTAACTACCCTATACCCTTATCTCCTATCAAAATAATGGAGAAATGCATCCCACAAACAGCTTTTAAATCACCTCCTATTAATAACCTTTTAGCTACTTGCCAACATGGCTTCGTCCTACCATAGCACCACAACAGCCTTATTATCCTTCATAGACTCCATTAATATAAAGAATAACAATCTTCTTTCATCTGCATTCTTTGTAGACCTGTCAAAAGCCTTGACATGGTGAATCACCAACTTCCTACATTGTTTAAAATCTCTCTCTCAATAATCTTGCTTTAAGCTGGTTTACTTCCTATTCAGAATCGAAACAAGCTGTTTTATGGAACAACAATCTTTCGAACCCCTACCACTTTGGGAGTACCTCAGGGCTCCATCTTAGGTCCTCTTTATTTTCCATCTTTATTAATGACCTGTATCTAGCCACCCCACTAACTACTTGCATTCAGTGATGACACCACCATCTTGCTCTGCCACAACCCAAGCTGACCTCCACTCACTTACTCAAAAACTTTACCACCATAGAACAATGGTTCTCCAATCACTGCCTTCTTTAAACCCTAAGAAAACTAAACTTCTCCTCTTCTCACCCACACACCTGTCTCCCCTATTAGTTTCACACTTACTTCTAACAATGGCACCCTTATCTCCTGACCAAACAACCAAACTTCTAGGAGTTACTATCGACAACCTACTAAAATTTGATTTTCATATCCACTCTATCATAAAGCAACTAACAAAAATTAGGTTTTCTCTACAGAATCAAATCTTTCTTAACTCCTGAAGCAAGAACTACTAGCCAGAACTTATCTTATCTCTACTCTACTATATGCATCCCCATCTATACTGATCTTTCTAAACATAACAACAATAGGCTTACAACAGCCTATAACAACATTGCCAAATTTGCCACTGCCCCTCCATATAAAACACATCACTGCCTAAACCTCCTTAACCTAGGGTGGCTGGAGTTACCTCACCTAATTCAATACTATCAGCTTACTACTGCCCATAAAGCCCTTCACCACCCAGAAAGATACCAATGCTCTCCTGATAAAACCCTATAACAACCTAAAACCCTACTTCCAATAAAATACTGATTCAAACCTCTCTATCAAAGAATACAGCAGGTGACTCTATATTTTCCAACTCAGTTGGTAAAATTTGGAATCAACTTCCTACAGACCTCTTAGCCCAAACTTCTATCACACTATTTAAAACTCAACTGAAACATTTTCTAACCAATCACTGGCTTTACTCTTGCAATAACCCTAGCTGATCAACTCTACCTTCTCCTGCATCCTTTGCACTGTCTCCCAACTCTATTTCTCCGTTTATTTTTCATCTCTACCTGAGAAATTGACTCTCTCAACTTCAAACTAAAATTTTCTAGTAACTCTATCTTTTGCTTTAAACTACTTAATTATTTCTGTCTCACATTTTATATACCTGTACTGAAGAAATTTGATAGTCTCTGTTTTCACCTTTGAACTTAATGCCTGTTTTAGTTGAGTCTTAAATTCACTATGTAATTATGAATGCCTGTTTTAGTTGAATCTCAAATTACCTTTGTACTTTGACCTGTACTGTAGAAATTTGATAGTCTCTGTATTCACCTTTTGAACTTACTGAAAGGAAAGCCTATATGCCTGTTTTCTTGTGTCTTAATTCCTATGTAATTTTAAATCCCTGTTTTAGTTGGCCCTTTAAAATTTCCTTTTACTTTGAATGTATTTTTTTATTATGCATTGATAGTGAGTTTCTCCTCACTGAAATGGACATGTATCCAGTTGGATCCGTTTAAAAAATGTAAAAAAATCTTTGATGACTTCTCTGTTTAAAAAGGTCTTGGTTTAAGGGAGACAGTAATTTAACATGATCTGGCAAGTTTTGCCTTTCCCCCTTAAGCCCCCCAAAAAAAAG
>NW_025059884.1:0-5918 GCF_019279795.1 Protopterus annectens
AAAATTTTTTTTAAAATTTTTTTTTTTTCAAAAAAAAATTTCAGAGAAAAAGGGTTTTTTGAAAAAATTCACCAAGCTTATTTTGTCCAAGTGGCTTTTCAAAATGCAAATCAGGCTATTGTTATGGAAAGAGCTTTTGCTTATATTTTTTTTTTTGGGGGGGGGGGGCCTGATTCTGCCTCCCGTTATGGCTTGATCCACCTTGAGACTTACACCTTATACCAGAAAAGCTAACTGTACCATCTTACAGTCATCCTCCAAAGCAGCATTAATACATTTGTCTTAGAAAATTGTTTTTCTTATGGCAACTATTTCGCTTGATGAATTTAAAAATGGGGCCATATGTGAAATTTTCTTTGGTTTATTCATAAGATAGAGTGTCTTTGTTAACAAACAAATCTTTTATGCTCAAGGTAGCCACAGAGACAGATTTGAATCAGTCTAAAAATGTATTGTATTATTTTCAAATTATGCCAATAAGGGTGACTACATTCTTCATTAGATAGATGTACATATATAACTTGATTTTATATGGACAACAAATCCATTACAAGAGATTCATTCTTATTTTTTCTCTAAAATTATAAAAAGGGTTTTGCACCAATTGCTTATTTTCATTCAAGTGGCTCTCAAAATGCATCAGCTATTGTTATGATAAATGCTCAAATAATTTGCCTGTTTTTAGCTACATTGCATTCAAACAGAGCAGTCGTATACTTCAGTTAGTTTCTGCAACAACTAGATGATATTTCTGCAGCGCAACTTGGCTTTTCTGAATACTCTTTCTTGCAAGAGTTCATAAGCTGGATAGTGATCTGTAGTTATCAGTCTTCATCTGGGGCAGCATTGATCCAGGGATGCTTAGCTGGTGCCACTCTGTACAAAGAGCCAGAGGTCCGCTGGTTTGAAAATATGGAGCTGATCATGTGTGATCATAGTTTACCTTCTTCTAAAATACATTTGTTTCACTTTCAAGCGTATATTGAGATCTGGAGGGCAGTGCTCAGCATGAACATTGCGCTGCAAAGAGCTCCGTGAAAGTTTTCAGATGCCGGTGCTCTGCAGAGCCTTTACCCTTAGTAGTAATGTGACTAAAGCTTTATCTGCTCATGCAAACGGTCATTAGGGTTAGTACAGGTTTCATTTGTGTTGCTGCCACAGCAGACAATTCCCAGATTTGGTTGCATTTGGACTATTCACAGTCCATTTAGGCATCCTACATCTGTCAGAGGCACCTCTCCATCAGCAAAGCATATATTCTTCATTTAAAGGAAAGAAGATGTCTGTGCCAATGTCCCAAAACAGTGGTACAAAACAATGGCAGTCATAGTCTCCAGTAAAACTTAAGGTCTTTTGCAACTCCTAATGTTTGAACAGTGATCCCAGCCTTAATCTCACAAGGCATTTTTCAGTAAACAGTAAAAACAAGGCAGTTTTGAAAAGCAAGGTAAAATTACATATAGGTTCATAGGTTCATATCAGGCTATCGCCCTAGGGCATTTATAAGCTCAGCCAGAATGTGTTTGGCTTTTTGCCACCATTTTAAACAGGGAATGTTGGCAGGCGTCTTTTTTGAGTAAAGAGTATAATGCGCCTGTTCACTGAAAAGTGACACAGAAGTGATACCCGGGTAAACCTATGATCTCCCATCCACTCATCAAGATTCCTTCTTGAAAGAGTCAATGAGGGACTCTGCCTAACCTGGACTGGGATTTTATTCCAGAGTGAAGGAAGGCTTAGGGCAGAATCTGTCCTCCAGCATGTCCTAT
The DNA here is from genome assembly GCF_019279795.1 of Protopterus annectens. NCBI lineage: Eukaryota > Metazoa > Chordata > Ceratodontiformes > Protopteridae > Protopterus > Protopterus annectens. The sequence continues at coordinate 1,770 of NW_025059884.1, forward strand.
TTATTTCCAGTGCTGAGGTTCAAGTCTCGAAGCCAGAGCTCATTGTAGGGGATTTGGATTTTCTAAGGTTAAGCATGTCCACAATTCCGGGTTGGACATGGCTTTATTACATCAAGCACAGACTACTCAGCAGTCGGAGTTTCACCAAAGGTACAGGTATCCCGTTGGTCATCGATCCAGGTACTTTGTAATTCCTTCCAGTTGCTGCAGGTGTTCAGGCGTACATCCCAAAAGGCATTGTACTCAATTAGAATGATGAGAGATACAGTAAAGAGGCACAATGACTTCCCTGGATCTAGATGTGAATCCCTTCATGATTAGGTGGGTTATATAATAAGTTTAACCACTTTGGCCACGTGGTTTTCAAATGAGATTGTTATCAACTTGGGTCCCCAGGTCCCTAATTACTTTTCCGGTACTTAATGGATACCACCTTATGTGGTACTTGTGGGCACTTTGTTTTTTGCCAAATTATATTAATTTTTACGCTATTTTGATGTCATGGCTCTAGCACCAGTTGTCTGTTTCATGAGGTCCGGTTTTAGGATGCTTGTAGGCCGCTGGAGAGTCGCATTATGGTGCCTAGTTTGCAGTCATCTGTGAACTTTGATCAGCCACAGTCCTTCTGTGTTACCTTAAATTCAAAAATATATACCGAACATGAGAGGTCCCCAGACTTCCAGGGACTACTCTGTAAATTGGTCTGGGAGTCTCTGGACATGGCTCCAGCAATTCTAACCATGTGGGTTCTGTCCTTGAGCCAGTTTGCAACCCATCTAGTGACATAGGGCTATATTTAAGCTGGTATTATCTATAATGCCCCGAGTAAGGGATGGTATTGAAGGCTTTTATGGCGTCCAGGTAGGCTATGTGGACCAATCTTCCCTCACAATGGCCTGCTGACTACCGTTTCAAAGAAATTGACTAGGTTTAAGAGGCAGGATCTGCCCTAACAAAGCCGCATCGTGCAGGATCCAGTTGTAGGTCCCCAATATCTTTATTTATGAGGTCCATGATGACCTTTCCATAGCTTGCACCAGCTACCAGCCTTTATGTGGCTTAGGCGTTTCCAGGAGGATCCATTGAGGCACCACCTTTGTGGAGAGGGACCACTCATAGCAATGCCAATTCTTGGGTACATATCCTGTAGTAAGGCTGAGATTGAACAGTAGTTTCTATGTTTCTGTTTAGCTCTTTTGAGCTCGTTAAGTGGAATGAGTCTGAATAATCATCGGTCCCATTGGATGCTGTGTTTTTGCTTTGGAGAGTGGTTCTTACCCGAGCATCTGAGATGTCAGCAGCACCCCTCTGCTGGGATAGATATTTGCCCCTTTGGTGGGGAGGGGGGAGTTTGGCGCCGAACCCGTCAGCAGGGATGTTGGCAATGTCTGTGGGTTTGGTGTATTTTTGTCATTTTAACACCTTGAGCATATCTGTACCCCACCCAGGTTCCTAACATACCTAAAGAAAGCCTTGGTGATTATCCTTAGTGTCCTGTGCAATTTTTCTTTTCTCAAGCTGGCCTTAGACGCATTTTATGAGTGCTCGTGAAGTTTTGCTAATACTGATCAGAGATGCCTTTCCTTTTTGGGATTTTGCTCTATCAGCGTAGTGCAGCGCTTCTTCCTCTGCTGTAAGGTTTGCTTTATGGTTGGGGTCCACCAGACAGAACGTCTGCCTTGGAGGATTGAGTCTTGGTTTTATTTGGGATTGTGATGATCCATGCAATTCCTGAAGGTGTCTGCTAGAATACATTTATACAGTGATTCTTATGGCTCATTGTATTTTCCACAGGCCCGGGCTTCAGCGATTCCACCTCAGCTTGAGGAGGCAGCTCATTTTGCAGGAAGTTTTTCTACTGCGGGCAGGGTGGGCCGGGATGTGAATATCCAGTGAGATTAGTTTATGGCCTGATCTACCACAGGTGAGGTGTATACACTTGGTCTGGGAGCATAGAGCCCTATGTTGGTGATGATCAGGTCCAGTATATGTTTTCCTCTTGTGGAGTGGTAACAAGTTGTTCCATAGCATTTGAGTTTATAAATTCTAGGAATCTTTGGTTAGGTGTTGGAGCTAGAGTAATGCTCCCAGTCTATGTTTGCAGTTGTGTCACCAGAATATAATGCCTTGGAGAGCATTCCTATATTTTCCAGTGTTCTCAGGAAGGCCGAAAGTAAGTCCTGGGTTTGGGAGTAGGGTTCAGTGAGGCTATAAACGTAACTGGAAGGCAGTTTTTACCCACTGTTAGTTGCACATGGATAGTCTCTGATACTGTTTGTGCCACCAAACCTGGAGGTGTGGGTAATGCCTTTACTGATATTGATAATTTCTCCTTTTTGTGTTCGTCCAAGTTTTGGGGCTGAAAAGTTACGGTATGAGTAAGTAGCAGGCACTCAGTAGTGCTGGGATGTTTCCGGAGCCTTGAACCAGGCTTCACACGCACAGGACACCGATGTTCTCCATGCTGAGAGTTTCGAAAGTGCATGCATCATGAGGTTTAGACTTCATGCTGAGTAGCATTACTCTAGTTTCTTATCCCTGTGATACCTATGGAGGTGGGTTTGTCTTTGAGCCTGCCTCAAAAAAAAGGCACTATGGGGGGTGGAAAGAGCCTTGCCAATATCCGGAAGCCCACAGTATGTGTGCAAGCTGTCCCTAGCTAAGCATCGGCTTGTCGAAAGCATGTCATCCCAGGCTGAAGGAAATATTGGATCTCTTTGAATGACACCAATACTTAAGCCAATTGTTGAAATTAATCATTTGTTCTTCATATTGTGGCATCATTCTTGGTGAGGGTAAGATGCTACTCAAGGTCAGGGTTATACCGGCTCACACATGCTCAGAGAGCTCCTCTATGCCTCTTTTAATGTAGTCCAGGGGAGGTATCGCCTTCCTGGCGGGTCATTCACACCAGGCATGGCCACGACTGAGCCAGGCTTGTACTTGCCTTGAGTGACCTGGAGAGCTTGTGTTATGTGTCGATCCAGTTGATCAGGCAGCCTACCTCGCTGACCTTCTCCTTGTTCAGCCTGGTGAGCAGACATCAGTGTGCCTGATTTATAGAGTCACCTATTACAAGTGTATCAGGTGTGCTGTTTAGCCTAAGGGCTAGATGTCTCAGTACCTACTTTGTGAGCTATGGGTGTGTGTTGCATGTGTTTTGTTTTGGGTAGCGGTTATAGGCAATGCTTTGAGGTCTCATGCTTAGGCAGATTTTTATTTGTATTCGAGTATGTTTCTTGTGTGTTTATGTGTCGGCTTGTTGTCGTGATAGGTCTATGTGAGACTGAATTGTAGAGAGTGTGGTTTCCTTCTTCCTGACTGGTTACAATTAGCATTGAGTTGAGAGAGCTTAGCCTCCAGTTTGCTATATGGTTGCATCTCTCACATGTGTTGAATTTGTTGGGAGGAGGAGAGGGTTGCCTGTACATGAGGCAGCGTTTACCATTGCCTCACATCTCCAGATTCACCAGCTGGACCGAGGAGATTGACAACTTAATCTTTAACATGCTATAGAATAGTATTGGGAATTCCTTTATAATTGAAAAAATGGCCAATGGGGAACAAGGTACTCAAGGAAAGCTTGTGAGTGGTGAAAGGCTTTAATTTTTAGTGCTGACTTGTATAATTGCTTTAGTGAGCAAGTGCCAGGACTTTTAGAGTAGGAATAGGTGTTATTATGAGAACTAGATCAGTTCTAAGGAAAAGTGAAGAGCAGACTTTGTGAGCCGGTGAATGGTTTTAAACCCAATTGCTTTGTTGTTCGATGTTATGTTAAAATCGCAGCAAAGGCGTACAAAAAGCGAAGTTTTATGCGTTGTGTGGGGACTTAAAGAGCTAGACATTGGCCCAAACGCCAATAGACTATCAGATTCTCTTGTGTTAAACACCTTCTCCAGGAATAGATAGGCTGCTCTACCACTGCCACTGGTGAACAAAGAAGCCTCCTTATCCGCTAAGAAAGCAGCAGGTCATACAGAATCCTTTTCCAAAAGTCCAGAATACGGTGAAAAGCTCTGTATTTGACCACTTTTAGGTCAGGAGTGCCATATGTCACAAATCATTTTTTATTTTGGCAACAAACAGCAGGAAATGCAATAAATATAACATATTAGCGACTTGAGTGTGTAGCCTCAACAGGTAAATGCA
>NW_025059885.1:0-7688 GCF_019279795.1 Protopterus annectens
GGTAATCTGCTGGCTAAAAATCTAAGAATGAGAAACTTATACAGGAAATTAGCAGCTGCTGTGTGCTGTGAGTTGTCACATGCATTTTCACATGCTGATGTCAGGATTTAAAGCTTAGATCAGAATAGCAATTCAGCTAAAATACACATTCAAATTAAATAAGCTGGAATTATTTTATATAAAGTCAAGATTGCTTATAATACTAGAATAAAAGATTAAACATCTTATGAATAATATGTAAATGCACAAGGAATAAAATATTTGATATGTAAGATTAACAAAAGAGCAGCATCAGTAAGTTAAGAAATATGTAAACATACTATAATCTTTAATAGAGAGCTGACGATTAAATAGCTCACTGGATTAATATTTTAGAAATACAAGATATATAGAGTAAGGTGGAATATTAGTGGGAAAATAAGACAGACAATATATATTCCAATAAATTGCTTTTAAGAAAGATGTCTTTGACATATACCTACATATGGCAGAAATTTGAATATACAAAACGTCATATCATTTACATAAAAAAAATTTAAAAATATTTGAAAATAATCTGAATGCTGAAATTTGAGATTGGTCATGTGAACTTTGAAGCTTTTTACACGTGTGTTAATAGATTCAGTAAGACTACATGAAATAACTCATTTCATAAGTCAAAGCTGAAATTTGAATGTTTATTGCTGAACCAGTGTATCCATTTTGATAGTAAGTAAAGTAGATTTTTCAATATATCTGAATCTGTTAGTGGAGAATGGGATTTGAATTGAGCACACTAACTGTTGAATACAATGTAGAATGCAAATATTTTTTTGACTCCAAAGAAATAGCAAGACATTCTCTTTGAACTCAGTAATGTACATATTTTTATAAAGAATTTTAATAAGCTAAAGGATTTTAAATATTTTGATATTTGCCATGTTAAGAGTGGTAACACAATTTTGAGATATAGACACTTGTACTTTAAAAATTAATTTACAGCTTTTGTTAGATCTATAAAATATGTATGTAACTTTTAGCATGATAAATATATACGAGCATTGATTTCCCTTTTGTATTACAGTTTAGTATGCTAAGTTTACCTGTCACCTCTAACAGATGTTTTTATCTCTTCAGGTCCCAGTCTTTTGTACTTATCTATTTTGAGATTTATTTATAATAATGTTGAATGAGCAAATAATTTAGGAATATTTAATGGGTAATTTATAGTACTATTACATAAACAGGTATATAGTACACTTTTTGTTGGATTATTTAATATTAATAAAAGAGGATTATTAACCTTTTATGTAGTAATGAGGAATAGTTTTAAATTGCAAAATATATAACTACATTAATAGTCTCTTATTATTTTTGACTTTATCTTTTGTCTAGTTTTTTTGTTGAATTTTTATGTATTTATAGGTAGAGCGGTAGTATACTAGTTTGCCTATTCAATAACCAAACTAGAAACATTGGTATCTATGGTAGGCTGTGTGTTATTAGCAAGATATACAGTTATAGCTGTAGATCTGTCTTTTTTTATGAGTTTTAGTAGTTTAGTTTATAGAAAGGAAGATTTCAAAAACATGTGGAATTTTAAGATAGTGTTGGAGGAATACATTATAGTATTATATATAATTAAAGGAATATGGTGGATAAGTGTGTCATGTTATCTTTTAAAAGAAATATTTAAATACACAGTATGGTTAGTTTTAATTTATTAATGTAAATGGATTAAATACTGGCAACAAAAGAAAATCATTAAGATATGAAAATTTAAAGAGAGGTGACATTATATTCTTGCAAGAGAATCAGTTGATATGTAAAGCTAAATGTTAGGTTATGGAATTTTATCATCTGTTTCTTTAACAAACAGGAGAGCAACTTCTATACTTTAGAGAAAATCTATAGTAATGCTAAGGTCATGGAATCCATTAATGATCCCAAAGGAATGTATATATTTTGTAATATTAAAGGCAATGGAAAATCCTATACACTAGCTAATATTTACTGGATCCTTGGAATAGGTGCAAGAGTGGCTAAAATCACTTAACCTTACTTCACAGTCACTGGAATTGTAGTTTAATTTTAAGCATGAGATTTTAAATGCATATCTAGTATAGAAGATACAAGTGAACAGAATAAAACCACAATACTGGCCAAAAAAAACAAAACTAAAGCAAAACAAGACAGAGTTGCCCTCAAGTCAGCCCTGAATAATAACAAAGATGCTTATGGAGTCACTGCATTAGGTTGCTGTCTCCTCTTCATGACTTCGAGGTCATCAGGGTATAAAACATGCAGCCCAAACACCATTTATTCAAGATTTTGTGCCCCAGATGTCAGGTGCCCCAAATGGGGAGCAAAAAAAAAAATTAACCAACCACGTATATATATACTATATATATATATATATACTCATATATACAATAAACAGCAATATATGTAAATGCACTTTTAGTAACATAAACTTTTACCTTAAAGATCTAAAGCAAATACACCACAAAGGCTTTAGAGATAGCAGTGAAGGAAAGAGAAGTTATAGAAAGGAATTGGCAGGTGGAGTAACCTGGACTGCAACAGTGAATACTGCTCAAACATCCACATTTCTGACGGTAAGTGTACAGAACTGTACTATGGTCTTTGTGTTACACTCATGGTGCAGTCATTACATTTTGGGTAGAATCCGGCAAAGCTATGGAAGGAAGGATGGAACTAAATAAGCATTAGGAAGGTGAAACAAAAGGCCACTGCAGAGACTGCAGTGCTTCAAAGCCTGCCCTGGATTTAGAGAAGAGAGGCACGATAGTTAATGGCACCTTTGTGAAGGTATGTACAGAGCTCAAGTAGCAGCTTCTAGAATGTGCTTTGATTTGGAACTCCTCTGAGAGGAAAGGCTGCTGAGGTAGGGAGGCCCAAGCCCTGTGGGTGGAATGTGACCCACGATTCCCTTAGGCGCGGGTTTTACAATGATGCAAGTAGCAGAAACAAATGCGGTGAAGCATCACTTAGAAATAACAAATGCTTTGATATAGCCCTTCCCCTCCTGATCCGAGAAGCAAATGCCACCAGTAGTTGCTCAGACTTTCTTAGAGATTTGGTCCTGTTTAAGTAGAATCTTAGTTGTGCCATGTGTACATCCAATGAATGCATGAATCTGCTCCCCTTGTTCTGCGGATTTGGGTAAAAAAGCGTTGGCAGGTGGGAATAGGGTTTGGTTAAGAGCCACAATGGATACCACCTTAGGCATAAAGGAAGTGATTGGTCCTGAGGGACACCTGTCTACAGAGTGAAGCTGTAATAAAGGCTCCACAGCCATGAGAACCTGTAGTTCTGGAACGACCATTCTTGCTGATGTGATTGCCAAAATGAAGCTGTTTTTTGGACCAAGATAAAAAACTTTTATATCCGCGGTAGGTGCTAGGTTCAAAAAGGAGGCAGGAGTGGAGTTTTTTCCAAGCACTGGAAGGTGAGTCCCATGCAGAAGTTGGTGATCTTCTAGGAGGCCCTTAAATTTTTTGTCAGCCCTCTAAGATATTGTTTTAAAGTGAGGAGGATGAGGAAAAAGATGGGAGGCACCGTGTTGTAAATGAGCCGAGAGGAGCAGAGGCATGGATTTTTATTGAAAAAAAGATATGCCCTTGTCAAGCGCATCTCAGTCAGAAGTATTGTAAAATCTGAGGGATATTTGGTTCTGCTGTGTCCGTTCCTTGTGCTTGGTTCCAAGCAAAGAATCTCTTCCAGTTATCAGCATAAGATTTTCTAATACTAGGCCTTCTGGCTTCCAAAATGACATCCATCACAGATTTGCTGACAGGTGTTGTTTGAATAATTACATGATCAGCCATGCTGCAAGGTACAGAGTCTGGAGCTGAGTGTGCAGAATTTGATTGTTCTGCTGAGACAGTAAGATGAGGGTATTCGAGGAACTGCTGGGAGTCCCAAGGAGGGAGTTGGGAAACATATTCCCTTAGAATTGAGTACCAGTGCTACGGCAAGGCCAGTTGATCGAACAATTAGGATCATTTTTATTTTTCCTGTCTGACCTTTAGTAAGACCTTGGAAAGAGAAAGAGGCAGAGGGGAAAGGCATGGAGCGATAGGTTTTCTGGAAATGAAGGATAGGGCATCCACACTTGCATGCTTGTCACGTGATAAGTCCTTGTGCAGAATTTGTCCAGTTGATAATTTTGGGGAGGAGGCAAATAGATCTATGTCAGGCTCCCCATTTCGTTTAATGATTACCATGCTGAAGATTTATGGATCCAGTCTCCACTCATGCGGGTCCATAAGATTTCTCTTTTGGTTGTCTGTGGAAGTATTTTGCTTTTCTGGCAGAATTGAGCTTTAAGATATGTACTTGTTAAGTCAAGGCTGCTGATTCCACAATGCCATGGCACTAGTCTGCAAAGAAATTTAGGAATGTGTACTCCATAGCTTGTTTATGTACCACATAACTGTATGGTGTTGTCCGTCTTTATCAGTAGTTGTCCTGGATGCGTAGTCCTTCAGGATGTCAGGGCATTTCTGAACAGCTAGCCTCTCTTTCTGGTTGATATGGATGTCATTTATTTGAACCATATGCCCCGTTGCATCTGGTAGAGTGGGCCCCCAAGCATAGTCTGATCGTCTCTGTAGTTAGATTTGGGTGGCAGAGGTGGGAAGCTGAACCAACCAGTCCACTTGTTCTGGTGACATGTCTTTGCCACCAAAGGAAACTCCACCTGGCCCATGAGGCGGGGCCAGGAAAGATCATTGTTTCAGACTGTGACAATGCTGACTCCATAAACTTTTTTAGAGTACCACTGAAGTTCATATGCATGTGGAGTTAGTAGGTCACAGGATGCCATGAACCCCAAAAGCCTACAGGGAATTTGTCTTGCAGATAACTGGGTTTTGTTGCCATCTGTTTGAAGTATATAGTCAGTTACCTTTGTTTGCAGCGCCGGAAATTGGAGCATCTGGGCAGCTATTCAACTTGCACCAGGAATGTAATTTTTGAGAGGTATGATTGTGATTTCTTTTTCACATTGTTGCATACCCGACATGCTAAACCCTTTACAGCAGATGTTGAAGAAGAATTGTCTTGTCCTCACCTGAATGAGACAGTCATCCAAGATGAGATAAATTGTACTTCATCTGCAAAATGCAATTACTGGTACCAGGCGCTGTAAAGACCCTGGGTGCAGCAGATAAGCCAAAGGGCAGTGCAGAGGCTGGCGTACACCAAAGCCTGTCTTGAAGCTGAGCCCTGCCACGATTCCATATTGGGATATACGGGTATGTCTCTTTTAAGTCTAGAGTTGCACTAACAAGCATTCCACACTGGCATAGGCAGTGGCTGTGTAACATCAGCGGTTTTGGGCTGGTCATCGAGGCGATGACCAAAATGATAAAGGTAAAGTATTGGGCTTGAGCATTATCTTTTCTGGGTGCGGAACAGTCTTGACAAGACATCCTTTCCTGTTCTGTGCTGGTTAGATTTTATATCCGGTGGCGGCATTTCCTGAGCCTCTGATTTTGTAGCAGATCAGCCCAACCGTTTGGAATTAATTAAAGTCTGAAGTAAATCTGTACCCCACGGATGCTATATTTTTGTACCACTTATCCCTAGGTAATTAACGCCAATTTACAGGCATGACATGTAATTTTTTAAGGGGCTGAAATGCCAGGTGATGGTACAGGAAGTCATTGAGACTGCCTGTGGGTTGTGCTTTATTTCCTCCAGATTTGGAGGTGGAGGCAGAAAACCCATTGCTTTGACCTGTAAGGACCCTGTGATTTGGTATCCCAAAACCTTTTGAGCACCTGGATTTGCCTTGAGAGGGAGGCACCTATTATGGACCTGAGAAAGGACAAATCTTTAGTAGAGCCCAGTTCCTACTGAATCTGCGGTGCATTTGCTTGTGAAATCTTTTACAGTTTACATATAAATTTAGCTTTATCTTCCATTTTCTTTGAAACCTCTTCTGCCTTGTGCAAACGGTATGGAGTGCTGTAAAGAGCATCCAACAATTTAACACCCCAACATGATGGGCAGATTTTGCTCAGGCCAGGCATGCCTTCTAATCACAGATCCAGTAACTGCGGCCTAAAAGAGGCCCCTCCGAGGAATCAAAACCACATTGCAAAGTATAACAACCTGTTCTGCTGCATCACGATAATTCTTCAATTCTTTGGCTTTCCACTGATCAAAGTAACACCAATTTTCTGTTTCAATGACCCATAACATGCTGTTGATATTTAAGTATATAGAACTGGCAGTTTAAGGTCCTAATTGCCAAGGTTGCTGGGCAACCTTCTTTCTCCATCTATCAGCACCCTGGATCTATCAGATGGGGTAGGTTTTTAGCTGTAGAGGCCTTTACTTTGGGACCTTGTGAGATAGTTTCAGGATCAGCAGCAGGATTTTTTGAATAGAATTTGTGGGAGTCAGGAACCCTGTAATATACCTGTCTGGCTTACTACAAGGAGCCGGAGGTAGGGAATCAGGAGCCATGCTTGATTCCAAAAACACATCATCAACAATGTCTAATATGCAAGTTATAGCCAAAGGCTTCTCATGCTTTCAAGGAAGAAGAAGGAAATCCCTAAGCCTCTTTTTGATTCAGAGAAATCCTGACTCTCCCAGTAAATGTTTTCCTTAAAGTATGCAAAGGTTTCCCCAAAGAATAGTAATCCTCAGGAGGAGATGCAGATGGGATGGATTCTAACTGCATCTGAGATCTCATAATGAGCTGGAATAGAAAATTCCTGATCAGAAGAGAATCAGAAGAAATGAAAACCTGATCTGAAGAGGAGTCATAATCAATTGCACTTGCCTATGGCCTCTTGGGGGGTTGAGAACCCTGATCAAAAATGATTAAGTCCTCAGCCATTTTGATCATCTGTTTTTTAGGCATAGGGGTCTGAGCATGTGGCTCATGTGTCGGTTTTTTAGACTTAGAAGATGATTTTGGTCTTGTTTTTGAAGCTGGCATTGGTTTTATATAAAAATGTTGAGGCCTGAAAACACCCTCAGAAGCTGGTGCCTGCTCAGCGGCTCCAGACCCATCCAAGGGAGAGGCATCCACGGGTTCAATACTCTGAGAATCTCGTGGCGTGCTGGACTCCACATGGGTCTCTGTAGAGGCCTGCGACTCAAAAGTAGCAAGTATCAGAGGCTGCGAAAGTGCCTCACTGAGTACCAGCGATTGGCTTAGGAGAAGCTTCATCATCGGTTTTGGACCTCAACGGTCTGTCTCTTTTTCTTTGTGTTTTTTGTGAACTCCGGTATTCGTATTGCTAACAAAAGACATTTCAGGGTAATTAAATCTGGATCCAAAATATTTTGAAGCAAAATATACAGGCGGCTTCAACCAAGTGCATTTGGTTAAATCTAGCTTTCAAAACCGACAGCAAGGCGCGTTATGATTCTGGATTTCAGGCAAGGAATACGAGTGATGATATATGAGATATTTGCTTCCCACAAATAATGCTATTAATAACTTTACTGACATCAGTGAGGAGCAAATGAGCAGTTTCCCCAATGAGGTATGGCTTTTAGTTGAGACTTTTGGTTTTGACTGCAGTACCCGAAATTCAGAGTCAGCCAGGCCCTTGTAACTGCTTCGCTGGCGCGTGCGGCAAAAACTGAATAAAATGGGATTGGCTGCATATTTTATACCTATTGACTAGTATCATGGAAGAGGAGACAAAAACTCAGGA
>NW_025059886.1:0-5338 GCF_019279795.1 Protopterus annectens
ATTGCTCTGATGTCCTGCCATTTTACAAGAAGACATGTGTCTACACAGTCTCCCTGGGCCTCTGCTGGCAGAAAATTGTTTTGTTCGTCAAGTAAAATTGACAGGCATTTGAATTTCAGACTTCATATTCTTCAGAAAATACATGAAGTAAAACAACTTTTTATTCTAGCAATAAATATATAGTAACACAACCTTTTATTATAGCAATTTTTTACGTTTATGACTATTTGAAATTTGTTTTTATTTTTTGCAGGACTGTAATGCCCTGTTATTGGCTTTGTCAGGTTTTTGTGCTAAGGTTGACAGCTATAGCAGAACTGAATTCACTGAATATGTCACAGGGCTGTATTCCCTCATTACTGGGTTTGTCAGGTGTTTTGGCCTAGAGGTTGGCAACTATGGTGAGAACTAAATTCATTAAAATGATAGCCATTTAAGTTTCAGTCTTCCTCTCTTTCCTACAGAAGCAGCTGATTTAACTTAGTGGTATGTTGCTCTTGACTGTTTTCACAGGGACCTTGGCAGTAAAATGTACTGTGGTAACACAGCATTTTTTTCTTTCACAAAGCAGGTGATTTGGCATAGTGGTATGTTGTTCTGACTTCTTTGCAGGGGAACTTGGCAGTAAAATGTATGGTGATAACTTACAGCATTTTATTCTGTAACTTTTCAAGATTATACAAGCAATGTTTAATGTGTCCCTGGTTTTGCCCTTTTGACCACCCCGAAAATAAATTTGGCTTTTCCAGACTTCTTGTGCTCTTGAAGTTGAGATGTAGTTGAGTATTAAGTAGATTTTACAAGGAGCTAGAGGCTGCAGGGAAGAGTTTAGTGCTGATTATGCCTAAGTCAGCTCACATTGCTAACAACACAACAGGTTGTGTACTTGCTTTTAATGCAGAAGGTTGTTAGTTTCTACTCCCCATAAAAGGGTGAATGCTGCTGTACTGAAGGGGTTAAGATACTAACTATAGACCTGTTATCAGTTGCCATCCATTTCTGTTGCAATATTACTAGCTTATTTTTTAATGTAATTTAGGCAATTTATTCCTCAGGAGACATCAGACCTTTTATTTTTCGGTGAAGCCATGAAATATAAAGGTGATTGCTAGCAACAACCTCTTCATTAGTTACAAGATTTATTTAAGTAGGAATTATTTAGATGACTTTTTACTACTTCAGAGATTGTGCATGTATTTATTGATAATGGTGGACTGTAGAATTGTGCATGTTACTGATAATAGTGGACTGTAGAAGTTGGAGTAGACTTTATGATGCATTCTGGAATTGGGCAGTTTTTCATTGTTTGGAAAAAATGTTCAAAGCAATAGGAAGGTGTATCAAAGGCACATGTATGGCTTCATATGCAAGGGACCTATGATTTAAAAGCAGCCCAGAGATTAATTTTTATCTGTACTTGGTAAAATGTATTTTTCTTTGAATGTGTAGGTTTTAATGTTGTTTCAATGAATGTGAGTTCAAGGGCAGAGAAGTTTTAATGCCAAGTTTATTTAGCAGATGTCTTAGTGTTTGTGCTGTAAAATGCAAAATAAAACTTTCAAATGAAGTTCAAATCATCATAGAAGTAAATCCAGTATGCACATTAGTATTTTATGGTAAATGGAGTGAAAATAGCAAAAGTAATGGATCATTGGAATGGCTGCGCTGGGAGAGCTCCGATGCGACCATGGTTTCAGCGAGGAATGGCGGCAAACTATACAGCCCCAGCTGAACTATACCTCCCAACTGTCCAGATTTTCAAGAATGAATGGGTGCAACTTCTTATTTTGGTTTTGCTCCTCAAAATTTGTGATTTTTCTGGCAAATCATTTAGAAATTAAGTCACTAAATAACACACTAGTTTCAGACTTTATAACCTTCAGAAAAATGCATGCTAAAAATAAGACCTGTTCTATCAACAGTAGTTTATACAAAGGCAATTTTAGTACTGTTTATATGTTCCCTCTCAATATATTTGGCCTTGCCAGATTTTTTTGTATTAACAGGTTGAGAGAGGTACATGCAAATAGAATTGCTTTATAGAGAATTAGGCATAGCCAGACCTCTCAACAAACCACTGATTTTGGCTCAAAATATTTGCTCTTCCCTAATGATCCCTCCACAAAATAGCAATTTTGGAAAACATGGAGGGAGTTTATAATTAGAAAATAACTGTAATAATCAGATTACTTTATTTCAGAAATGCATATGGAATTATTTTATTTTGTCAGTTGATCAAGTTAGCAGTACTGATATTAAAAGTGTCCCTTCTTTGACAGGTTCTAGCTGTATTGTATTTGCTGTATTTTATATTTTACATCACATGTTTTGGTCCATTTTTCATAAGACTGTGTTCTTTGGCAAAGTAGTGAGAAATAATTAAAGACTGAAATTAGAAAATAATGACTGACATTTGAGTTTCAGATTTCATACCATTCAGAGAAAATTCATGCCCCAATGCAAGACCTCTATTGGCTTTCTAAGTTTATAAGAGCAATATTTTTAAAAAAATTGTCCTTATTTTGGGCCTCATCCCATTTCTTTGTATGGCTTTGTCCAGATTTTTTGCTCTGAGGTTGAGGGATATGACAAATGTGTCAGGGCCATCACAAGTCAGCCAGAGACATTTCAAACTGTGACAGCTGATTTGGCATAGTGGTATGTTACTCTGACTGTTTTGCTCAGGGACCTTGGCAGTAAAATGTATGGTGGTAACACAGCATTTTATTCTAGCAACTTTCAAGATTATACAAGCAATATTTAATGTGTCCCTGGTTTTGGGCTTTTGGCCCCAATACATTTGGCTTTTCAGTTTTCTTGTGCTGCTAAGTTGAGATGCGGTTGGTGTGAGTATTAGATTTTTACAAGGGCTGAGGCTGCGGGTGAATAGAAGTTTAGTGTTTTGCCTTGTTAATAGCACAACAGGTTGTGTACTTGCTTTTTGATGCAGAAGGCTGTGGGTTCTACTCCCTGAGAATTTTGGATGCTGCCGTACTGAGAATGTTACTCCTTGGTGAAGATACTAACTATGAGTCTGTTATCAGTTTGCCATCCATTTCCTCTTGCAATGTATTACCTAGCTTATCATTTTTAATGTAATATAGGCAATTTATTCCTGAGGGGCAACAGACACTTTATTTTTCAATGAAACCACCATGAAATATAAAGGTGATTGCTAGCAACAACCTCTTCATTAGTTACAGATTTCTTTAATGTGGAATTATTTAGATGACTTACTTCAGAGATTGTGCATATTTACTGATAATGGACTGTAGAATTGTGCATATTTACTGATAATGGTGGACTGTAAATTGTGCATATTTACTAATATTAATTGGACTGTAGGTGTGCATATTTACTAATAATAGTGGACTGTGGAAGTCTGGAGTAGACTTTTATGATAAATGTTCTGGAACTGGGCAGTTTTGCCATTGTAGGTACATGCGTTTTGTTTCATTGCTTACTGGAAAAATATTCCAAAACAAATTTAAAATGCCCTCTAACAACTGTACTGTAGTAGCCTGGGAATAATTTTAATTACAATGAGGAAGGTGTATCAAAGAACACATGTATGTTTCATATGCAAGGGGCCTATTATTTGAAAACAGCCAAAATTAATATTTATCTGCCACTGGCAAAATGTATTTTCTTTGAATGTGAGTTTCAATGCTGTTTTCTGTGAATGTGAGTTTCTAAGGGCAGATAGGGTTTTAATGCTAAGTTTTCATTGTGAGACTGCATTGCTTTGTTTAGCAGATGACTTAGTGTTTGTGCATGTAAAATACAAAATAAAACTTTCAAATGAAGTCAGCATCACAGAAGTAAAGCAGTATGCACATTAGTGTTTATAGTAAATGGAATTAGAAATAGCCAAGTAATGGATTTCATTGGAATGGCTGCAGATGCTGCTCCATTCAACCATAAATTTTGTCAGGGGAAGGGCAGCAAACTCAGACAGGCCAGCTGAACTATACCTCCCAACTGTCAGATTTTCAAAGAATGAATAGATTTTTGCTTCTTATTTTTGGTTTGTTCTTCATAAAATTTGTAGTTTTCTGGCAAATCATTTTAGAATTAAGTCACTAAATAATGATACACTGAGTTCAGACTTCATAACCTTCAGAAAAATGCATGTTTAAGTAGAGCTGTTCTATCAACTATACTCAGTTTATGCAAAACAATTTTTAGTGCTGTTTATATGTACCCCAATATATTTGGCCTTGTTCGTTTACTGCATTAACAGGTTGGAGGTACATGCAAATAAATTGCTTTATAGAATTAGAACAATGGCCTCTCAACTGCCCCTGATTTTGGCTCAAAATGTTTGCTCTTCCTTAATAATCCCTCCACTTAAAATAGCAATTTTGGAGAAACATGGAGGGTTTACGAATTAGAAATAACTGTAATAATCAAAGTTATAAATTACTTGAAATGCATGTAAGATTCTTTTATTTTGTAAAGCTGCTCAAGGTAGCAGTACTAATATTAAGTGTCCCTTCTTTGACAGGTTCCCAGCTGTATTGTGTGTCTATTTTATATTTTTGCATCACATTTTGGTCCATTTTCATAAAATTTATTGTTTTGGCAAATTAGTGACAAATCACTAAAGACTGAAGTTAGAAAATGACAGACATTTGAGTTTCAGATTTTTATACCTTCATATTTTATACCTTCAGAAAATTCATGCAATGCAAGACCTATTCTGTATTATTTTCTAAGTTTATTAGGCAATATTTGAAATTGTCCTTATTTTTGGGCCTTTGTCCCAATTCTGTGTATAGCTTTGTCCATTTCTTGCTCTTGAGGTTGAGAGAGGTATGACAAATGTGTCCAGAGGCCATCACCGTCAACCAGAACATTTCAAATTGTGACATATTTATTTTTACTCCCATGTGACTCTGGGTTGTCCAAACAGGCAAGGTAGTTATGCAGTGTGTCCCCAGCCAAGGTAGACACAAGTACTGCAGTGGCTTTTCATCTGTCATGATTTTGAATGGTCTGGTTTTCTGTCATATTTTTGTACTGTTGATTTATGCTTGTATTCAGATTTATGCTTATTACTCAAAGTGCCTGTTGCTCTGTGTTGTTTAAGTAGCAATGCTTTAATGACCATAAAGAGTAGAAAGCAATGCAAGTTATGGGTCACAAGTATAAGCTTTAATAAGCATACTGTTAAAAAATTGCAACATTGAAGAGCACTTTCTGTTGCCATGCAGATAATACTTGACTAGATAATGCTTATAAGCCTTGGGTATTAAGGACGAGATTCCATTATTTTAAAAAGCTCATTACGCTTGTTGGAGAATTCCAGTCATCTCTACAGACTTTATCCATAAAC
>NW_025059887.1:0-5677 GCF_019279795.1 Protopterus annectens
GTGATGTTAACTACATGGTAGAACTGCTAGGCAGGAGATAGGAGCAAAAATTGTATCGTGTTAACATCATGAAACCTTACCATGATAGGGAGGCCCTTGTGCTAAGTATTTGCAGTAGAAGGCAGAAGGAGTCTGAGGTGGATCTATTGCTACAGGGAGCAAACCAGCAAAATCCCAAGTTACTATGGTGGACCCTAGGGTTGCAGGCATATGATAGGACAATGTAGCACTTTTGTTTTGGGAATTGCAGCAAGGCAACAGTCTCAAGACATGTGGAATGGGGGTAAGATATTCCCAGATAGGCTCATCCCTCTTAAGCAATGCTTCTCAAGGGTCACTTGAAAAACTAGCTTGATTCTTCGAGGGGGGTAGAAGTGTGATGAAAGGAGATACTGCCAGCTCAGTTATCTGGAATTTTGCATATAATTATATATCATTTGTGAATATCAACATGATCATATAAGATGCTTGTGTTATAACTATTTTACAACTGTATGTCATGTGTATATCAAGCTTGTTTGCACAAACGTGTGTTGAAAAAGGTTTTGCAAAAATTACTTGTCTTATGCACAGTGTGCCCTACTGGAATATGGCAGAAATGCACATAAACTGTCTTTCATTTTTTCCCAGTTAGGGGTCACCACAGTGGAACTCTGGTCCTCTAATAATTGGCAGTGAATTTTTACAGTGTCGAGTTGCCAGCCAGGTGCACGACCTTCAAAGAAGGCTCACCCACACACGCACGTACCTACCTGCATGTCTTTAAGTTCACTCAACTGCAGGGAGGACATGCAGACTCCACACAGAAGGCACTCCAGCCGAGAATTGAACTAGAGAACCTCTTGCTATGAAGCGACTATGCGAACTGCTGCACCACCACGGCAGAGCATAGGGCAGAAATGTACATGCACTATTGTAACTGTTTAAATGGATATACTTTAACAGTGGAAACTGGAACACAGGAGGTTAACTTCAGCCCAGCAAAACTTCAGAAAAATAGCTGAAATTAAATTACTTTATGGCTACACAATAAAATATGATATATTTCAGTTTCAATGCAGCAAGGAGACACAATGTCTGTACTAGAGAACTTTCTTTATCGTTTTGGAAGTGTTTTATTGTTTTATGACTTCCAGCATCTGCCAACAATCTGAGGAAAAGTGCTTGTCTTTGTATTTTTACAGGTAGATGGTAAATGCTACCAGCTGCCATCAATGGTTGCTTTGGACCTGGGAATTAGGAGTCAAATAACAAGAAATTAAGTCATTTAGGTCTACTTCAGTAGACAGACTTACCTGAAATCTGAAGCCCAGATACCTGAGATGAAGAGACCAAAAAGATCAGGACACCCAATGGCAAAACAGTGGAAGTTTAACATGGGAAAAGAGTCGGTTGGCCAACATGGTGACCTTTGCCCTTTTCCACACTGCTGGTAGCTGATCAAGTTGGTATATTATTTAAGTAAGTGAGTGTGGGGGCAAAGCCCCCCAGTTGGGTGGGTTGAATTTAGTGTGGTTTGTTTACGTGGTGTGGTTGGACAAAGTACCATTTTCCCAGTGTGACTTTCCGATGTTTTGTATGTTCAGTGTCCTGGTCTGTTTGGTTCTTTCGTCTTGGGTCTCTGGGCTTCGGTGTTCTGGTAAGTCGATCTACTGAAGTAGATCAGATGTGATTCTGCAAGTTATCCCAGCAGTAATATTTGAGATATTAATTTGAGAACTCTCTTAGAGAGACACAGCATTCTGTATTCTGTCTTTGACCTGATAAAAACTAGAAGATCCATTTACCACATCTGCCTTGCTCTTAAGTAAGTTAACTAGTGTATAGTAATTCTCTTAGATATAGTCAAGAATATAGCAAAGCTTAGTTTAGATCCTCTTCTTCTTCTTCTTTCAGCTTTTCCCAGTTAGGGGTCACCACAGCGGATCACCTGTCCGCTCATGACTGGCAGTGGAGTTTTACAGTGTCGAGTTGCCAGCCCGGTAACTAACTACAGAGCTTTGCAATACTTGCCTCACACCTAGGGCCAATTTAGAGTGTCAATCCATCTGCAGAATGTCTTTGGGATGTGGGAGGAAGCCGAGACAGAGAAACCCACACAACCACAGGGAGGTCATGCAGACTCCGCACAGAAGGCACCCCAGCATCGAACTGGAGAACCTCTTGCTGTGAGGCGGAAATGCTAACTGCTGCACCACCATGGTGCCCAGCAAAGCTTAGTTGAGATATTTTTCTTTATTTATTTAAGAGTGCCCTGCAATGTTGTTTTAACTATTTTCTGTGATATTGAACTCTGATATCAGTCACTGTAAATATATATTTAGAATTGTCTTGTTCTTTTATTATTTATTATTAAATATATTTAAACTTTTCATTGTGGCTGGTCTGTGTAGAGATATTTAAGTTCTGACAGTATTTGCATATTTATTTGGTGACACTGTGTAAGCCACTCCTAATAGCCTTGTTCTTGGTCAAACTACCCTTTGTATTAATAGTACCATTACACAGTAAGACTGGACACCCTTTGTTAAGGGGTTTACAGTAGCTGATAAGGGGCTGGCTGGTGGCAGTGATAACTACCTTATAGTCTGAGGACACAAACCACTCCAATACAAAGTAGGTATCAGCGAGAAGAAAAAGGCCCAGGTTACTTCTAATATTGCCTACTAATTTATTTTGTACATTTTTGTCTAAAACACTTCATCAGAAATAAACACCAGAAATGCAGTCTATTTCCCATTTATATCTTCAATCAATTTAAATAATTAATTAACCCAAAAACTATTAACCACTTTAAAAAGCACATTTAAAGAGACAACAGAGCAAAAATGATGGTTTAACTCCATACAATTAAAACACTACAATGATCTCTCTCACTTGTTAGATCATGTAAAACATATAAAACTGTGACCATAGAACTTTTAGCCCTACAGGTAGTATTTACAAAAAAATTCTTCTACACATACTATAAAGTAATAAAAACACACAAACACATATATTTATCTATAAGCGTAATGATTTTAAAACTAACTGTGTGTGTGCACTACAGATATTATTTAAGTTTGTACACAGTTTACAATCTAGCTGCCCTTAACTTAAGAACAGGTACAAGGGAAACATTCTCATTTAATCCAGGCTTCCTATAAGCTTAAGTATACCTACTGGAGTGGTTTATGTCCTCAGTCTGTGGTGTGATTTTATGTGCTTTAGTGACTGAGGTTTCCCCTGTTTGAGTTACCTTATAGTCTGGGCAAAAGGGGGCATAGCTAGTAATCCTGTGCCAGCCTTTTCAAGGTGTGTGTGTGTGGCTGTGAGAAACTGTGTGTGTGTGTGTGTGTGTGTGTGTGTGTGTGTGTGTGTGTGTGTGTGTGTGTGTGTGTGTGTGTGTGTAAATCAAACTTCAAAGAGTGAGTGTGTCAGCTACTTGGACAGGGACATGAAGCACTGGTTGGACAAAGAGGCTGCTGGAGGTCCTGGCTTGGCCACTCAGCTGAGATCTCAACTCTATAGGTGTGCCAGTGGGGAGTCTTACTGAGGATCTGGAGAAAAAGGGAGAAACCAGCCCCAGACTGACTGTGGTCTTTGTGTGCTCTTAAAGGAAATTGCACTTGATGCATGCAGACAGCTGCATCTGGAATTACTGCGTGTGTACCATGTCATCCTCTCAGTGTATGTCCCCCACTGTTGCCAGTGGTGAGGACTAAGACTCCTTGATTGCTGGTCCAGTGGTGGGGTGTGACACGTCTTAAACAGTTTAAGATAGGACTTATCAGGCCCATTCTTCTTCTTCTTTCGGCTTTTCCCAGTTAGGGGTCGCCACAGTGGATCACTTTGTCCTCTCATGATTGGCAGTGAAGTTTTACAGTGTCGAGTTGCCAGCCTGGTGCCCAA
The DNA here is from genome assembly GCF_019279795.1 of Protopterus annectens. Classification (NCBI taxonomy): domain Eukaryota; kingdom Metazoa; phylum Chordata; order Ceratodontiformes; family Protopteridae; genus Protopterus; species Protopterus annectens. Next base: position 3,892 of record NW_025059887.1, read on the forward strand.
CCTTCACAAGAAGGTGCACAGCCACTACACACTCACACCTATAGAACCAATTTAGAGTGTCCAATCCACCTACAACATGCTGGGATGTGGGAGGAAACTGGAGCACCCGGAGGAAACCCACGCGACCACAGGGAGGACATGCAGACTCTGCACAGAAGGCACCCCAGCCGAGGATCGAACCGGAGAACATCTTTCTGTTGATCTATATTTAAGCACAGCATCTGGACTGGTTTTGTCCTGATAGAGTGGATGACAGAAACAGGAATCCCTCTGCTAAAAGGTGACTATCTACTAACAAGAAATTACAGATCCCATGGCAGCTGGGGAGGTCGCGTATGTGAGTGCATGGAAAGAATAATCATCGACCTGATAAATAGCAAGCCACAGGAGAGCTTTGAAACACTAGCCCGGGATTCTGAACCTTGCGCCGAAGCGCCGCGCTATACGTGCGCCACACAATGCCAGATATGGCCTTGGCGGCGGTCAGGTGATCAATTCCGCGTGCACTACCGGCGATGCGCCTGAGTTGCGCCCGCCTCCGGTGTAGGTATGTTAAACGCCCCATGTGCAGTCTTGCACCATGCAAATGAAGGCATATAAGCGTCCCGCGAGAATTAGCATGAAACGTAGCTTATAAAGAGACGCGGCAATGTAAACCAAAAATGGTTTACATATATGTCAAACATGACATAGAATTAGCGGAGGCTGTCAGCGGCAGGTATCATACTGGTGCAATATGCCAATGGCGAAGAACACCGAGAATGTCAAAAGAAAACATGCACAAAATGTAAATAATGACATAAAATGGAAGTATGTCCGCCCAGAAACCACAGCAGAACCCCCAGGACATGTCTGCGGAAGGTGCAAAACAATGAAATAATATGACAATGTCATAAAAGAGCAGTATAATACACATCAGCTTCACAGCCACAATACACCATAGTATGCATGGAAAGCCACAACCACAGCGCAAGGGTTGCCAAGGAGTGGCGGCAGTGTTCGGCGCCATAACCATGTATTAGTAGTCAATGCCATGCAAATGAGGCAGATAATACTGAATCGCAAAACCCCCGCCGGCGTAAGGCTGCAAACGGGGAGCGTAATACACCGAGGAGTGGCCCAGAGGGAATACATGTCAACCGCAGAGGGGTGTGCCACTGTAGGAGGAAGCACATTGGAGCCCAGCAAACATGGGCTGTACAATGCACATCACAGCAGCAGGACCGGCGGAGGAAATAGATGCTGAGAGTACACAATGCGCAGAGATGCATGTGCACGAGGATGACTACGTTCCCAACCCAGTCATGTACGGCCGCCCATCAACAACCACGGATACAGGAAGGTGATGCGGGGAATATGAGGAAATGCGAAGCAGTGTAATTGGAGTCGTAATGAGCAATCAACACCAATCAACCCACGAAGGGCAATGGCGGCAGCTGACAACTCTGCATGCAGAAACCGCAAACGGGAAAGGGAGGCATATGAATGCAAAGAAGTAGGGGATGTAGCAGAATTGCAAAGAGAAGAACCGATACAGCACAGCCAAGTAAAAGGTAGCATAATCGGCGGCAGACAAAATGCATGATATGCCATGTCCCAGAAACGACATGACAGGGCTCTGCAGGATGCACCAGGAAATAGTAGGCAACGTGCAGAAACAGTAAGGTAAGGTAAAGCTAAACCAATGCAGAGTGTAATGTAACACCAAAGCAAGCAGTGCAAGTAAAACACGAAGATAATCCACGATACGCGCAGACACACCCAATGACATCACCGGGTGTACACA
>NW_025059888.1:0-5424 GCF_019279795.1 Protopterus annectens
GGATGATTTTATGAGGGATTGTAGTTTCTTGCTGATACTGATCAGGGATGTCTTTCCTTCTTGAGATTTTACTCTTTTCTGTACTAGTTTCCTCCTTCTATTGTATAGCTTGTTTATGGCAGGAGTCCACCAGATTGGTTTCCTTTTCTTTGAGGAGTGAGTCTTGGTTTTGCTTGGGATGGCATGATCCATGCATTCCTGTATGTGCCTGTAGAATGTATTAGTAAAAGATTTTGCAGCTTGGACAGCGTTATCCTTCAGCATGGGGGTTTTGAAACTTTCCACCTCCTTCTTAAGTAGCGTGAAGTTTGCTTTTGAAAAGTTTTTCACAGTGGTTTCCTTGTCTGGGGGTGGGGGCGGAATGTGGATATCCAAAGTGATTTGTTTATGGTCAAATCTAACCAGCGAGGGGCTGACTTCTGGTGTGGAACAGCGGTCACCCATGTTGGTGATGACCAGGTCCAATATGTTATCACCTCTGGTGGGAGTGTTGACCAGTTGAACCAGGGCGTTTGAGTTTATAAATTCTAGGAAATGTTGGGCAAGGGAGTTAGTACTATAGTTCTCCCAGTTGGCTGCTTTGGGTAATTGGAAATCACCCAATATTAGCTGTGTTTGGTAGGACCTTTTATGTTTCTGTGTTTCGCAGAAACACGGAATGGGGGTCCTGGGACATGGTGGGTGATCTGTAGCAAGCTACAATTTGAATTGCAGTTTTGGCCCATTGTTAGTTGCATCGTGGATGATCTCTTGAAGCATCATGCTGTGCCACTAAACCTGGAGGTGTGGGTATCCTTGATGAATATGGATACCGCCCCCACCTTTTTGTATTTTGTCATAGGATTCTGTAGCCGAAATGTATTGTATGGAGTTGTAGCCTGGTAGTGCTAAAGGTGCTCTCTGGAGCCTTAAACCAGGTTACTGTTACTGCAATACATTATATCAATTTTCTCCATACTGAGGAGTGCCTCGAAAAGTGCATGCATTTTGAGGTTTAGACTTCTGGCATTGAGTAGCATTACCCTCAGTTTTTGTTACTTGTGCTATTTACGTGTGGTGGGTTTGTCTTTTTGAGCCTTGCCTAAAAAGGCACTATGGGGGTGGCAAGAGCCTTGGCCAGTATTCGAAAAGCCTATGGTAGGCAGGTGCAAGCTTCATCTCTAGCTTAAGCAAGGTATTTTGTCAGAAAGCATGTCATCCCAGGCAGACAGACACAGGGATCCCCTTTTGAATGACACTCAGAAACTTAGCCAATTGTTGAAACCCGAGAATATTTTTCTTTATACCATGGTATCATTCTTGGTGAGGGCAGGATGCTACTCAGGGTCAGGGGTCATACTGGCCTGGGCTACAATGATCAGAGAGCTCTTCCATGTTCCTCTTTCATGTTGTCCAACGTAGGTATGGCTCAGATCATTCACACTAACATGGGACAAATGACAGAGTCATATTTGTACTTATTCTGGATTGGACCTTGAGATGCTTGTGTTATGTGGCGGATCCTGGCACCCAAGTCAGGCAGCTAACAGTAACCTTCTCCCTTATTCAGCTTTTAGTGAGTGATCGCCAGTGTGCCTGACTATAGAGTCACCTATTACTAGTGTAGGTTGGGTATGTTAGTTTGCCTTAAGGGCGTGTGGGATCAGCATGGCATTACACTGGTTTTGTGAAGTATGTGTTTCATGGTTTGTGTCGGGTGGAGGTTGCTTGGATGTTTGCTTTGGAGGTCTCTGCTGATTTTGCAGATTTTTATTTAGAGTCTCTGAGTATGTTTTCATGTATTTATGTGTGTTTTTTTGCTGGTGCTGGTTTAATGAGTCTATGTGAGACTGGTGGTATGATGCAAGTATTCCCCTTCTCCTCTTGACTGTCTGATCCAGTCTTGAGTTGAGAGAGCTTAGCCTCCAGTTTGGCTGTATAATTGCATCTCTTGCATGTATTAGTGTTTGATGGTAGGAGGAGAGGGTTGTCTGTGTACATGAGGCAGTTGTACATTGTCCTCAAATGCCCAGATTCACCAGCTGGACTGGAGAGTACACCTGAAACTGCCCTTTGGACATGCCTGGATAGGTACAGTAAACTGTTTTACTGGATGGCTGGTAATGTTGAATAGACAGCCTTGTCCTTCTGTACAGTACAGGAGGGTCTAGTGCTACCGTTTATAAGTGCTTGCTATGAGTTTTGAGCAAGCTCTGGGCTGAGAAATGAATGGCTTGAGTGTTTAAGTTGAAAGTTTGTCTAGTTCCCAGGGAAAATTTAAAGAGGAGACTTTGTGGAGCTGGGAATAGTTTTAATTTAGAAGACCGAATAGTGTCTGCCCGGTGCGCAAAACCGGGCAAATGCGGTATTTATAGCAGGGAAATGAGAGAGATAGAAATTAGCCCAAAATGGCCAATAAACTACTAATTTATGGGTTGAAACCTTAAAGCTGTTATGCACCTCTCTTTCTTTCTCTCTGTCTCTCTCTCTCTCACACACACATACACAAATACACACACAAACACACACACACACACACACACACACACACACACACACACACACACACACACACACACACACACACACACACACACCACCTTGTTCCTTGCAGCCTCTCTCAATGGACTCAGTGTCTAGCTACTGTTAGTTCCAACCTCTCCGGGTGCTTTAATTGCTTCATGAACCTCCCTTCCCTAGACACATCTGCTTTCAAGACTACTGTGCCACCTTGTTCCTTACAGCCTCTCTCAACGGACTCAGTGTGTATGTAATTGAATCTCTGCTATTTGTGCATTGTTTTTTTAACATGATGTTTGCAATACTGTCCCTGTAAAGGGCTCACCCACGTGTCAGCTAGCAGCCTGCTCCCATCTATAATCCCCTCTTTATTCCCCATTTTTCTTTCCCATTCCCATGCATGTTTCTTCTGGCAATACCTACAGTCATTTCCAAAATTGGACACTAGGTGGCAGTGGTAATCCATCTCCTACTGTTATATTTTACTTATAATAGCCCAGTGTTATTTCTGCACCCCAGTGTTTTCTCCTGCTTTGCCCATTGCAAGATTAAATATATTCAAAAGCAAATTGATAGCTTTTAGCTAAACTTCTATTTGGCTTACCCAATTTAGCTTATGACAAGCTTTACATATGCTTTAAGTCACACCAGCATTTCTCACCTAAGTATCCACTTGGTTTACCCTGTTTAGAGTCTGAAAGTTTTATACATAACTCACAGCAAAATAATATTCATTACCTAGGAGTCTATTTGATGTAACAAAGCCCCTATCTTACCCAGGCTCATTTCAACCAGAACTGATCAATATTCAACATACTGCGACCTAACTCACCTTGAAATGAACTGTAATTTGTAATGCATTTACAGCGATGTACCTCTTAATGTATTTTCAAGGCATTTAACAGTGTAACACATGTATTTAGAGTGATATTATCTACTTGTTTTTTTCCCTTCAGTTCCTGTAACATATTTCTTCAGCTTTACCTACTTTCCTTGTCTCTGTCTTTACCACTACTAAGCCACTATCCCTATGTACTTCTCCGTCCTAATCCTTACTCTACTCGCACACACACACATACACACACACAGACACACACACACACACACACACACACACACACACACACACACACACACACACACACACACACAGCACATCATAACTCAGACTATCTCACCCATACTCTCCTAGAAAGCCCTTAGCTGTTAATCTTCTTTCTCTTCTGAGCTAGCAGTGAAACAATAACCATTTTATCTCTATTCTCTATTGCGGCTAGCTACTGTTAGTTCCAACCTCTCCGGGTGCTTTCATTGCTCCATGAACTTCCCTGCCCTTGATGCATCTGCATTCAAGACTACTGCACCACCTTGTTCCTTACAGCCTCTCTCAACGGACTCAGTGTGTATGTAATTGAATCTCTGCTATTTGTGCATTGTTTTTTTAACATGATGTTTGCAATACTGTCCCTGTAAAGGGCTCACCCACGTGTCAGCTAGCAGCCTGCTCCCATCTATAATCCCCTCTTTATTCCCCATTTTTCTTTCCCATTCCCATGCATGTTTCTTCTGGCAATACCTACAGTCATTTCCAAAATTGGACACTAGGTGGCAGTGGTAATCCATCTCCTACCCTTATATTTTACTTATAATAGCCCAGTGTTATTTCTGCACCCCAGTGTTTTCTCCTGCTTTGCCCATTGCAAATTAAATATATTCCAAAGCAAATTGATAGCTTTTAGCTAAACATCTATTTGGCTTACCCAATTTAGCTTATGACAAGCTTTACATATGCTTAAAGTCACACTAGCATTTCTCACTTAAGTATCCACTTGGTTTACCCTGTTTAGAGTCTGAAATGTTTACACATAACTCACAGCAAAATAATATTCATTAGCTAGGAGTCTATTTGGTGTAACAAAGCCCCCATCTTACCCCAGGCTCATTTCCACCAGAACTGATTGATTGTTTCTTACCTTTCCTCTGTCTCCTTTGGCTGACACTACCATCTCTGTTAGCCCTGAGGGCTCACTTCGCTCCCTTTCCCTGACCCATTTCCCACCCACCCCAAGACCTCTACCCTTATGGTTAGTAAGCCAGTCCCACCTCCTCCCACATCCAATCAACATACCCATCCCACCCACAATAAATCCACCCCTTCCTACCTAACCCCTACATCTACTTCCACCTACCTATTCCTAATTCTACACCCACTTCTTCCCACTCAACCCATACAATTCACTCCACCAAATCCAAACTCTATTAACATAGCTGACTCTATGCACTCTCAACCACACTCACTCCCACATCTATCCAGGATAAATATCATGCCTACCAAACCAGCCAGAACTCTGACTCTAACACTAATTCTCATCTCCTATCTTACCTACGCTATCTTACCCAACCTCTATCCACCACTCTCCCCTTCTATTTCCACTCAACTATCTTTTTTTTTTTTTTTTTTTTTTTTTTTTTTTTTTTTTTTTTTTTTTTTTTTTTTTTTTTTTTTTTTTTTTTTTTTTTTTTTTTTTTTTTTTTTTTTTTTTTTTTTTTTTTTTTTTTTTTTTTTTTTTTTTTTTTTTTTTTTTTTTTTTTTTTTTTTTTTTTTTTTTTTTTTTTTTTTTTTTTTTTTTTTTTTTTTTTTTTTTTTTTTTTTTTTTTTTTTTTTTTTTTTTTTTTTTTTTTTTTTTTTTTTTTTTTTTTTTTTTTTTTTTTTTTTTTTTTTTTTTTTTTTTTTTTTTTTTTTTTTTTTTTTTTTTTTTTTTTTTTTTTTTTTTTTTTTTTTTTTTTTTTTTTTTTTTTTTTTTTTTTTTTTTTTTTTTTTTTTTTTTTTTTTTTTTTTTTTTTTTTTTTTTTTTTTTTTTTCCAAATCCCAAAATCTATTAACATAGCTGACTCTATGCACTCTCAACTCAAATACTCCAGTGA
>NW_025059889.1:0-5435 GCF_019279795.1 Protopterus annectens
TACCTCCTCTACTGTCTTGCCCTCTCCACCTTCAGGAGACTGTTCCATCTGTCACTCCTTTAGTGGGAGGGTATGATGGAGAGACGCAGGAAGCTTATTGAGAGGGGCCTTCTAAAGCCGATTTTCAAGAGGCCTTAGAGAAGGCCGACCAGGCATCGAAGTCTTTGAAGGTATCGGAGCCCAAGTCGGCTCTGAGCACCTCGATTAAGATTCGTCGCCGGCTCCACAGACCTTGGAACCGAGCATCGAACTGTTGTCTCGAATCGAGGCCCAGGTCATGGAGCCGGTGTCAGAGGTGCCTCCGTCTTCAGTCTTTCGCTCTGTGACCTATTCGACCTCTTCACCCGCTTCCTCCAGGGCGATGTCGGACACCGATGTGGATCGAGTGGTACAAAAGCTTATGGAGTACACGGCTTTGTCCAAACTCATTGCGTTTTCGTCCCAGTTGGTTTCGAAACTTGAAGCCCTCCCTGTCCCATCCATAGATCTTCCTTCGAGACCCATCGAGTCTTCGGAGCCATGAGTCGAGGATCTGATATTTGTTGATCCCCCGGTGCCGAAGCTTTCCTTAGTGCTGTCGGCACCACTGACCTCGACACCCTCGGAGCCCGTTGAAGGGTCTCTGAGCCGACGGTCTCTCCTTGGTTCCAGGGTGGAGAGTCGAACTGAGCTTTCGGTGCCGACTCTTCCCTTCGGGGCCTCGGCGCAGATTAGCTCAGCTCCGTCCTCTGGATCGGAGCCTGTGGCTCCGGTACCGGGGAAGCTACCATGTTCTTCGGATCCGTGGAGTCCTCGGCCGGGGCCCGGTGCCTTCGACGCCATGAGGAAGGTCTTGTCTGGTCAGACACTCACATCATCAGAATCCACTTCTCCTTCCCTGAAGGAACCGTGTTCTGCTTCTGCGCCCTCGATCCCCACCAAGCGTAGAGACCCAATGCCTCAGTCAGCCCCAGAAGGGTGAACCCTGTTCCTCGGAAGCTTCACCAGATGTCCCCTCTGAAGAAATTCCGAGGAAGAGATTGTGCAAGAGGAGGCACATTGATTCCCCACAGGAATCATTGACATCTGACACCGACTTGGATGAGTCGGAGGGGTCCCCACGGTCCTCCCCCGAGGATATCTCATTCTCTGACATCTTAGAAATTTTAAAACAGAGGGGTGGCTGGCAGACACTTTCCCCCACTGAAGGCGAGTCGGTGTTGCTGAAGGCATTTGGGGCTCAACCTTCCACTTCCTGGGTGACTCCACCCTTCGACGAGCTAATGGATTTAATAGCTCGAAGGGCATGGGAGGCCCCTGATACTGTAGAACCAGTCCCTCGGAGACCAAATAAATATATTACTGCCCCCCCCAAGATAAAGCTTACCTTACCAAGGGAGTCCCTGTTGATGCTATGGTGGTGGCGGCAGCCACCAAAAAGGAAATGTCCGAAGCATCTTTCTCTGTTCATCCTCCTAACAAGGATTCTAGGACTATGGACAGGTATGGGAAGCATGTGTTTAGCTCAGCAACTTTTACCATGCGATCGCTGAACTACCTTACCCATTTTACTTGCCTTCAGAGAGATCTCATTAAGGAGTTGAGAGATGCTCTCCAGGGTACCACAGATGCTGCTGTCTCAGACAATGTGACAGCACAGCCTAACACCCTTACTTCAATAGTTAGCTCGTCCATGAGGCTCATATCATATGCGGCCGAAGGTTCGAGTAGGGCGGCAGCCTCAGCGATTGCTCTGCGGAGACAATCCTGGATGCGCCTGTGCTCCTTTGCGGAAGCCTTTAAGTCTTCCTTTACTAATGCCCCCTTTGATGGTGCCTCCTTGTTTGGGCCCAAAGTGAAGGAGACACTCACTAGGTGCGAGCAAGAGGGAAAGACCCTGTCTGCCGTAGGGGTCCGTTTTTCCGCCCCCTCTAGACCGTACCCCAAAGGGCAACGAGGCAGAAAATGTGGTTCCGGAAGACTCTGGGATCTTTCCAGTCTGCACCTAGCGATACCCCCTCCAGAGGCAGAGGAGTGGGAAGAAATGGAAGACGCCGCCCAGGCGGCAGAGGGGGTCCGCAAAACCAGGGCGACAGGGATACCGTCCCTGGGAAGCCCTTCCAGCACTCCTGAGTGGAGGCCCGGCTGTCCTGCTCTGGAGGCAGTCGGGGGTCGCTTGGCTTTATACCCGGAGGCCTGGCTAAATCTCACATCAGATTCCTGGGTAAAAAGCATAATAACCAGAGGATACGATATTCCCTTTCTAAACAAACCACCCACCCAAAAAAGATTCCCAGATGTTCCACCCGCTCTGCGGGATCAAGCAGCCATAGAAGTACAAAGGCTGTTAGAAAAAAGAGTCATCCAGCCAGTCCCGGCGGACCAAATAGGATCCGGAACTTACTCAAGGTTCTTTTTAGTTCCAAAGAAAACAGGGGACTGGAGGCCAATACTGGACCTCAGCAGACTCAACACCTTCGTGAAGAAGGAAAAATTCCGGATGGTCACGCTACAATCGATTCTTCCGTTTCTTCAAACGAACGATTGGATGTGCTCTATAGATCTCAAGGATGCGTACTACCACATAAAAATGGCCAGGCCATCCAGAGATCACCTGCGCTTCCGGCTGGGAGCCAGTCATTTTCAGTTTCGAGCTCTGCCCTTTGGCCTCACCTCAGCCCCCAGGGTGTTCACCAAGTGCATGGCAGTAGTGGCGTCTCACCTGAGACGACGGGGATTCCGAGTGTTTCCGTATCTGGACGACTGGCTCCTTACCGCCACCACCAAGCATCACCTAGTGCAAGCCAGGGACTATACAATCAACCTCTGTTCCAGCTTAGGAATAACAGTGAACTTCGAAAAATCTTCCTTGTCGCCCTCACAGCATATCTTATTCATAGGGGTGGAGTTAGATACTTCCGTAGCACGGATAAGACTTCCTCAGGCAAGAGTGTCAGCCCTGAGGGATCAGGTCTCTATTCTTCTTCAAAACAAAAAAGTCCCCGCGGTACAAGTATTGAAAGTATTGGGCATGATGGCAGCTACCCTTATTTCAGTTCCCCTAGGGAGAATGCACATGAGGATCCTCCAGTGGCTCCTCTTTGCTCAGTGGTCGTTCCAACAGTTACCTTTGTCACACAGAATCTTAATCACGGAAACTTGCAAGCGGGACCTCCGTTGGTGGATAAACAATCAGGAACTGACGATGGGGCGTCAGTTTGCACTCCCTGCCCCCGTAGCCACAATAACCACGGACGCTTCCCTGATAGGGTGGGGGGGACTTTTTCAGGGGAGAACAGTCCAAGGAGAGTGGTCGAAAATAGAGTACAACCTGCACATCAATGTCCTGGAGCTGAGAGCAGTGTTCTTGGCATTGCAACACTTTCACGACTCCTTACCTCTGGGAACAGTGGCAATTCAGACGGACAATATGTCAGTAGTCTGGTACATAAACAAACAGGGAGGAACCAGGTCTTACCCCTTATGCAGAGAGGCCCTGAGAATCTGGCAATGGGCTGTGTCCACCGGACGCTTTCTAATAGCAACGCACATCCCGGGAACATCCAACGTCATAGCGGACAGGTTGAGCAGAGCCATCCTGTTACCTCACGAGTGGTCCCTCAAGAATCAAGTTGCGGAGGAGATCTTCCGCAGATGGGGCCAGCCTTGCTGCGATCTCTTTGCTTCCCCCTTGAACGCCAAATGCAGAAGCTACTTCGCCCTACTTCCCCCTCCGGGGGGTGCCCCCAGGGACGCACTGGTACACGATTGGCCCCCGGGTCTCCTCTATGCCTTCCCTCCTATTCCATTAATTCCCAAATTTCTACAGAAAGCCAAAGGTCTGGGAAGGACGATCATCTTGATAGCACCATTTTGGCCTCGACAGATCTGGTTTCCCTTTCTTCAAGCTCACCAGATGGAGGAACCTTGGACTCTGGACCCAGTGCCAGACCTGCTGACCCACTCGTCAGGAGTTCCTCACCCATCTCTTCAGTCCCTCAAACTGACAGCTTGGCTGCTCCACTTCCCAACCTAGCCAGGTTGGACCTTTTATCCCCGGCAGTGCAGCACATTTTAGTTTCTTCCCACAAAGCTTCCACAAGAAAGCTGTATAGGAGCAAGTGGAAACGTTTTGCGTGTTGGGCCTCCACACAGGGTATAAAACCCTTTAGTGGCCCCTATTCACAAAATTTTAGAATTTCTCTCCACACTCTTTCATCAAGGGTCCTGGGCGTCCACGATAAGAGTTCAACTAGCTGCCTTTTTTGTGGGTGAAGGGGGAGCTACAGTTATGTCCCACAGACTTTGTAGAGCATTTATGAAGGGTACATTCCATCTCAGGCCACCCATATGAAACCCGGTATTTCCCTGGAATTTGAATCTAATGCTGTCTCAATTTATGTTGGAACCCTTCGAGCCAGCTTCGACGTGCCCACTTAAGTATCTATCCTGGAAAACCCTGTTTCTGGTGGCAATCACTTCAGCTCACAGAATTTTGGAACTACAGGCATTGTCGATTAGACCCGTATATAGTCTTTAACCCAGACAGGGTCACCTTGTACTAATCCATCCTTTCTGCGAAAGTATGTTAAATATTTCATATTAATCAATCCATTGAGCTTCCCACTTTTTCGGGAAACCATTCTAATAAATTGGAATAATGTTACACAAATTGGACGTCCACAGAAAGTTGAGATTTTATCTGGACAGAACCAAGGGGAAAGTAGGAATCAGATCAACTTTTTGTTTCCTTTGGAAAATAAAAAGGGCTGGCAGTGACAAAATGCACCTAAGTGGCTGTCAGACTGTATAAATTTTGTCTATTCATCCTCCAAGCAGTCTCTTCCTTCAAACCTAAAGCTCATTCTACCAGGGCTGTTTCCACTTCTCTGGCCCACGATTGTTTACCTTGGATACCATATGTCGGGGGCTACTTGGGCCAAACCTCATATGTTTATTACTCATACAAAGTGGACAGGATCTCCAGGGACAGGGCTTCCTTTGGTTCTCGGTTTTCAGGAATGTTCTTCCGTGAGCCACCCAGGGTTGCGGTGCTAGGGAAAGCTACCGTTTAAAAACAACGGAAGATCGAACAATTTCACTAAAGAAATTATGTTCTTACCATAACGCTTCCATGTGAATTGTTCATCTCGCCTTTGTTCTTACAATCTCCCTCCATCCCTCCACGTTCTGGAAGAACGGTTATGACTGGTGTCTGGTTACTTTCTTGGGGTTACCTGGCACTTCTGCTTCCTTTAGGGGGTACTCATTACTGTATGCCTGTCTGTATATAATTTGAGTATTTCAATCTCGTGTGGATGAGAGAGTTGGCAAAGGGTTAGTTATGTTTTGAAGTCTGGTTTCTTTGCAAACTAGATCGAGGGATAGCAGCAGGGGATCATGGGATAGGAACTGGCCTCGAGCTTTCTTAGATCAGAGCTTATGTGGCGACTTGG
>NW_025059890.1:0-3509 GCF_019279795.1 Protopterus annectens
GAAAAAAACCCGAAAAAGAGCTCAGAGTTTTCAGTGAACAAGCAAATAAGCAGATAAATGCAGTACTATTTTAACACAATATTCAATGAAACAAAACAGAAAAAATAAAATACAATGCTATCTTATAAAACTGCAAGTTTGTACTTATCTGAGCTTGTAATAAAGTTGATGCAGCACAAGTATGCAACTATTCAGCAGAAATAATTTCAGAGATAAGGGACTAAGACTTTAAGGCACAGAGAAACCCTCTAGGCTAAGACTTCTACACAGAATATCAAAAAGAAGGGAAAAAAGTTGATGCAGCTAAACAACTATTCAGCAGAAATATTTCAAATAAACTAAATACACAAAAAACCCCGTACTAAGACCACACAATATCAATGAAAAAATAAAATAACTGCAGACACAGAGAGAGCTCACAATTTTCAGTGTAGAAAAATGCAGTACCTTTTTTAACACAATATTCAATGAAACAATAAAACAGAAAAAATAAAATGCACTACTATGTTATAACACTGCAAGTTTGTACTTATCTCCGCTTGTAATAAAGTTGATGCAGCTCAAGAATGCAACTATTCAGCAGAAATAATTTCAGACATAAGGGACTAAAACTTTAAGGCACACAGAACAAACAAATAAGCAGATAAATGCAGTACTATTTTAACACAATATTTAATGAAACAAAACAGAAAATATAAAATGCAGTACTATCTTATAACACTACAAGTTTGTACTTAGCTTGTAATAAAGTTGATTCAGGTCAAGTATGCAACTATTCAGAAGAAATAATTTATGAGATAAGGGACTAAGGCTTTAAGGCACAGAGAACCCATTTAGGATAATACTTCTAGCCTGAATATCAATGAAGTGAGAAGAATGAACCCATGAACTGCAGACACAGAGATAGCTCACAATTTTCAGTGAACAAATAAATAAGCAGTACTATTGCTAACACAATATTCAATGAAACAATAAAAAAGAAAATCCAGTACTATCTTATAACACTGCTAGTTTGTACTTATCTCAGCTTGTAATAAAGTTGATGCAGCCCAAAGATGCAACTATTCAGCTGAAATTATTTCAGAGATAAGGGACTAAGACTTTACGGCACAGAGAAACCCTCTAGGCTAAGACTTCTACACCGAATATCAATGAAGTGAGAAGAATAAACACACTAACTTCAGACACAGAGAGAGAGCTCACAATTTTCAGTGAAAAAATAAATAAGCAGATACATGCAGTTCTATTTTTTACACAATATTAAATGAAACAATAAAACAGAACAAAATTTAAAATCAGTACCATCTTATAACATTGCAAGTTTGTACATATTTCAGCTTGTAATAAAGTTGATGCAGCTCAAGTATGCAACTATTCAGCAGAAATAATTTCAGAGATAAGGGACTAAGAGTTAAAGTCACAGAAAAACCCTCTTGGCTAAGATTTCTACACCGAATATCAATGAAGTGAGAAGAATAAACCCACTAACTGCAGACACAGAGAAAGCTCACAATTTTCAGTGAACAAATAAATAAGTAGATAAATGCAATACTATTTTTAACACAGTATTCAATGAAACAATAAAACAGAAAAAATAAAATGCAGTACTTTCTTATAACACTGCAGGTTTGTAGTTATCTCTGCTTGTATTAAAGTTGATGCAGCTCAAGTATGCAACTATTCAGCAGAAATAATTTCAGAGATAAGGGACTAAGACTTTAAGGCACAGAGAAACCCTCTAGGCTAAGACTTCTACACCGAATATCAATGAAGTGAGAATAATAAACCTACTAACTACAGACACAGAGAGAGCTCACAATATTCAGTGAACAATTAAATAAGCAGATAAATGCAGCACTTTTTTAACACAATATTCAATGAAACAATAAAAAAAGAAAAAAAGAAAATGCAGTACTAGCTTATAACACTGCAAGTTTGTACTTATCTCAGCTTGTAATAAAGTTGATACAGCTCAAGAATGCAAATATTCAGCAGAAATAATTTCAGACATAAGGAACTAAGACTTTAAGGCACACAGAAACCCTCTAGGCTAAGACTTCTCCAATGAATATCAATAAAGTGAGAAGAATAAACCCACTAACTGCAGACACAGATATAGCTCACAATTTTCAGTGAACAAATAAATAAGCAGTACTAATGTTAACACAATATTCAATGAAACAATAAAGAAGAAAAAAGAAAATCCAGGACTATCTTATAACACTGCAAGTTTGTACTTATCTCTGCTTGTAATAAAGGTGATGCAGCCTAAACATGCAACTATTCAGCAGAAATAATTTCAGAGATAAGGGACAAAGACTTTAAGGCACAGAGAAACCCTCCAGGCTAAGACAGGACAGGACATATCAATGAAATGAGAAGAATGAACAAACCAGACCAAAAACTAAATTTTTGAAAAAAAAACAATAAAAGAACTTTTTTTCAAAATTAATGAAACAATAAAACGAAAAAAATGCGTATATTTTTCACTCAAGTTTTTACTTTTTCAGCGAATAAATTAGAGTAAGATAACTTTAGGAAAAAATTTTAAGGGCTAAGACTTTAAGGACAAGAAAAATACAAACTTCACAAAATTTAATAAATGAAAAAAAAAAAATGCAGAAAAAACCCCAATTTTCATAAAAAACAGAATTTTTTTCCCTATTCAAAAAACAATAAAAAGAAAAAAAAAAAGTATATTTTTCACTCAAGTTTGACTTTTTCGCGAATAAATTTGGAGTAAAATAACTTTAGCAGAAAAATTTTAGCTAAGGGGCTAAAAAATTTTAAGGAAAGAAAAAAACTTCACACGAATATCAATAAATGAAAAATAAAAAAGCAGACAAAAATATTTTTATAACAAAAAAGAAAAATGCAGTACTATTTTAACACAATTTAATAAAAAAAAAAAAATAAAATGAGTACATTTTTCAATTTTTTTAGCGAATAAATTGATAGGCAAGATAAACAGAGAAAAATTTTAGGTAAGGGCTAAACTTTAAGGAAGAAACCCCTTTTTGGAAAAAAACTAAATTTAAAAAAAAAATAAAAAGCAGAAAGGAAATACAAATTTTTAAAAAAAAATAAAAACATTTTTTTCAAAAAATAAACAATAAAAAAAAAAATCCAGTTACTTATCACTGAATTTTTTTTTTTTCCCGCTTGTAAAAAATTATTAGCCCCAAAATAATTTCAGAGAAATAAATTTAGAGAAAGGGGTAAGACTTTAAAGAAACCCTTAGGAAGATTTAACTAATACAAAGGAGAAAATAAACCCCCCCAATAAAACAAAAAAGAGTACAAATTTTAAAACAAATAAAAAAACAATAAACAGAAAAAAAAAATTCAATAAAAAAAAACGAAAAAAAAAATTTATACTACTTTAAAAATTTACTTATTCACTTGAAAAATTAAGAGTAAGATAACTTTAGCAAAAAACTAAGGGCTAAGACTTTAAAAGGGGAAAATTAGGAAGATTTACACAAAAAAGGGAAAAAAAAAAATAACAA
>NW_025059891.1:0-5296 GCF_019279795.1 Protopterus annectens
ACCATTGCATCTATGTTTGACGATAATAAGCTAACATTAATTGAATAGGTTAAAGATGATCTTATGGCGGATATGAAGAATTAGCTATGAACGAATATGTAATGAGGTTTGTGCTAGTAGACACACCGTGGCCAAGCCATATTATTCAAAGGCAGATGATGCTAGACAACAAAATGTTAGTACAAGAAGGGATAGTTTAAATTTTGTATTACCCTATGGGAATAACATACACAAGGTTCAAGAAGCCATAGAAAAGAATTGGCATATCTTGCTAATAGATGAAAAAACTAGAGGGATAGTAGGGGACTATCCCAATTATGTATATAAGAATACCAAGAATCTCAAACAAAAGCTATGTTATCGTAATTTCTCTGTAGGTATATATGAATCCAGAGAGAAGTATGAGCTCTTTAGTACAAAGAAATGTGGCACCTGTAATCAGTGTGCCTATATTGACGAATCTAGATTCTTTAGGCACCCTGTTACTGGACGCCTTTGGGAAATGAAAGTAAGCAGTAATTGTGGAACTAGGAATCTGGTTTATGTGGCCCATTGTACTCTATGCTTTCATTTTTATATAGGAAAGACTAATCGTACGTTAAGGGAATGGATTAGAGATCGTTTATTGCGTTAATAGAAAGGAAGATTATAACGCAATAGCTAAACATGTTCTAAAAGAAGGGCCTGCTCATAAATTTGTATTTCAGATTTTACATGTGCAACATACCAGTATTAGAATGGGTAATATTAGTAATGACACCGAATGTGCAGAATTGAGATGGATTTTGGGTTTGGGGATAGGAGCCATGGCCTAAATGACAGTGTTTCAATTAAACCCATTCTAAAAGCTACAACATTAAGGTAGTGTTGTTAATATGTTTTAGGTTATGAATTTTAAGTTTTTATATTCCTTATAATATAGATTAGTTTCTGATATTATGTTTTAAATAGTATGTTTTTAATGTTGACTAAAGCGCAATGTGGATGAGATGTTATTTGACGCAGTGGCACTTTAAATTGATTGGGATAATCAACTAATTTGGCTATTTTGAAATTCTTATTTATACTAGTACCAATAATTTGCATAACTGTTACGTCTGATGAAGCCATAGACCTGAAAGCACTGTTCTAGTCTGTGATATTTTCTATTAAATGCTGTTTTTTTGTTAAACAACGCTTTTAAGTGGTTCATTCTATGGAGAACTGTGCTCATTGTCGTTAACGCTTTTAAGTGGTTTATTCAACGGAGAAGTGTGCTGATTGTCGTTGGCTGAGGAGGTTTCTTGGGATTTATGTGAATTTATTGTTTGGCTATGTGGAGTTTTGTTGAAATATATATATATATATATATATATATATATATATATATATATATATATACATATATATATATATATATATATATTTTTATATATGTATATTTATATATATATATATATATATATATATAAAAAAATTATATATATATATATATATATATATACATATATATATATATATATATATATCTGTAAAAATATATAAATATATATGTGTGTGTGTGTGTGTGTTTTTTTATATATATATAAATATATATATATATATATATATATATATATATATATATATAAAAGTGCAGTTGGACATTGGATTCCACTCTGTACCTGTGTTGACCAAGGCTGTCTAAATGGGGCGGGGGGGCACAAAGTATGGCCCGCTTTAAATTTGCCCTATCCTTCCCCCCCAGCAGGAATGTTCTGCCTTAACAAAATAATAAGGCCTTTTAATTTTTAAAGGGCCCCTGTAAACAAAATCAAAGCAATGTACCATTTCATCATCTGAATATAACATAGTGATGACATTCCAAACATAACTTATTACAGTCATCAACATTTGGGGAAAAGGGAGTCTGGGGGATCAGTCAGGTACTCTATACATATTATATTGTATGGAGATGCATATTTTGGACAAATCTAACATAATACCTATATATATATTTAATAATTTTTTTAAATGTTAACTTAGTTACATGTTTTGACTGCTGTCCTTGCTTATACTTATTTTAAATACTATTTTTCTCTTATTTATTGTACTGTTGTCTTCTCATTATGTTGGAGTTTTTCTGCCTCTATTGAAAAGGACATGTATATAAAAGGGGTAACAAATGAAAATAAAAAAAATATATATATATATATATATATATATATATATGAGAGAGAGAGAGATACATCCACATGTATATCAACATATAAAATAGAAAATCTATAGAAAGGTAAAAAACACACACACACACACACACACACACAAAAATATATATATATATATATATATATATATAAATAAAAAATTGTAAAAACAAAAATATACAGAAATATATGACAGCTAAAAACACATGCAATCTGGGGGTCATGCTGCTGCACACTGGAATGAAAATGCACTCACTGGATGTATTCCTTAAAAGGGGGAACTATGACATCTGTGCTGTAAGAGACCGGGTTAAAGGCAGCAGGAAGCACCTGCTACCAGCCATTCCCACCAATCTCTTGGCTGCAGAACTGTGACTGAAGCTCCAAAGGTGGTGGTGTTTCCATATTCATTAAGGAGGCACAACCTCCAGAGTGTTGCCCAAAAGGCATTACAGACCCTGCAGGCATAGCAACTTTTGGGGGGACAGTGGTTCAGGTAGCCTGCTATAGGTCCCCAAACATGTCCCAAACTCACACTCCATGTCCCTAAACCCTGAGGATAATATTGTCCAACCTAACACTCACATACTGGTTGACTTCAACTACCCCACCATTAACTGGGAAAGCTACTCATGTCCGCACATGCCCATCACATTGACCTGGCCCTTTCCCCTTGGGACTGTTGTTTACACCAATAGTCAATGCCCCCTTGTTATATCTGAACACAAATTAATCACCTTTGAAAATCCATGGCCCTTTTATGCCCCCTGCACAGGTAACCACCATGAAAAGCCTTTTCAATGCTGAATACCGCCTCATAACAACAGAGGTGGCTAACCTTATGGTAGCCATGCAAATGGAGACTAGGTGCATGACAGCTGAATCAAACAGCAATGCACTATGAACATGTACACAAATGCATGGATACTGCCATACCCACAACCAGGACCCTCCCCCCAATAAAAGGAAGCTGATCTGGTGGTCCCCTGCCCTACAGACACTGTACAACAGAAGGAGGAACCGATATGGAAAAAGTGAAGTCCCAAGACTGGAAATCAACCTTATCAGCCTCAAAAGGTTGAGATCCTCATCAAATACTACAAAGTTAGTTGTGAGAACAGACTTGGAGCACATAGTAAAGACCACCACAAGGCCTCACACAGTTATCTAAAGAATCTCCATGGCAAAACAAGAATTATTCTGAGCTACTAGACAATGGAACCTCCCAGACTGAGCCAACAAATAATGCCAATATACTGGCTGGCATCTTGAGTGCAAACATTACCCTCACCCCCAAAGGACCAATCACAATACCAGTACACTATCAGGCACCCAGTATTACTACAGCACAGGTTAAAACACCACTGTCCAATGCCAACAATACAGCTTCTATGGGACTTGAGAATATCCCCGGCTGTGCTCTACATGAACTACAGAGTGACCTGGCACTTTACCTGTGTGCCCTGATCAAGCACAGCCTCACATCAGGCTTTGTCCCTACTGAATTTTCACTGCTACAGTCACCCCTCTTCACAAACAAGGTGTAACTACAGACCCTGGGAAATACTGCCCCAACTGCCTGACGAGTCTGTTATGCAAAGCTATGGAATGCATCATCATGCACCTAATAAACAGGGATATGGGAATTTGCAGACTCAGGATCCCACACAGTTTACCTTTGTGAATGGTAGGTCATACCTGGTCATTCAACCTGGTCGACCTCTTGGGTCAGTCACCTGAGCTGTGGATGAAGGCAAGGTGACACATACAGCCTACATTGATCTGGCCAAAGCCTTTTAACATTCCCCCCTCACTAACTAGGTGGGAACAGAGGCACAAACACAGGGGTTTGGGCATACTCTGTCATACATTGAGACAGTTGCAGATGTCACTGGGTGTTGTAACATCCTTTATGAGGAATATGACATCAGTAATACCCATAGATGTGAGTATTTTCTGACTGCATTCCCAGAGTCCACAACTGATTTAGCAAGGACACCAACTGTCTGGTGAACACACAAAACATAACAGGCAGACATTTGGCCAGTCTGTGGACAGCGTGCCAGTGGAGAGGTATGCAGAGACATATCACTGTCAGTCATGACGTCACACACTAAATGCATGTCCACACAAACCCAGTCAATCTATAAATTCACCGTGTGTATAACCGCACTGATGACATAGAATCTGTTCACAAATCTGAGGATATATCCCCAATGTTGGTTGGCTGTCGCCACATGTCATGTTTTTTGACACATTGCCACACATTGTATGTGAATCTGTAGGCCACTGCCTCTGTAATGTCCCTTACAAAGGCAAGGAAATGGGGCAAGGCTCACATTCAGGAATGTGAAAATGTCAATATGTCAGAACTAACAGCAGTGTCCAGGCCCACAGTAAAATACAATGTGGACACCTACATAATGGTATGGCTGTAGCAATACCTGACATCTGCACATCTGTACAGTGGACAGACAGTAAGTAGATAGCCAACAGGTTATGCATTAGGATGAATGTTGTGCAAGATGCACATCTGAAACTGAAAGGTATGCCATTACTACATGACAGCAGTCCTCAATGACATATCCAAAAAACATAGTAGTCTACAGTTAATATCAATATATCAGATCAATATCCAATAGGAGATACATATAAACATACAGCTCAAACACAAATAACAAGATACTCAGTAGTCAGAGCCCAGCTTTGCATGCAGGGGTGTCTGGTTCCAGTACTACAATCTGCAGTCTACACTTACTTGAAAAAAGCATTGTTAGAAGTACTAACATAATGATACAATATGTCTTAAACTATTTCTTTCAACCAGTGCACTGTGGCTGGTGTAACATGCAAGCATGAGTGCATATAACCTGGAATACTACCCATGTATGAAATAAATACAAAGAGAAAAGATTGTGGTATTACCCATTTATACCCAGATGTCCCATACTGTATACTCACACCCCATTGCAATTGTAATGACAGCACATAGAAGCATGTTATGTACAGGAAATGAAATACACTTATTAACAATGTAATTACCCTGCTATTTTATCAGACTGGAATGTGATCACTGGTTACGAGGGCTGAGCCTTTTAATTGCCTTTTTAAAACAAGGTTTTTTTAAAAGG
>NW_025059892.1:0-5496 GCF_019279795.1 Protopterus annectens
GGGCCAAAATTTAAAAACTAAGTAAATTTGAAAATTTAAAAATCTGCCTCCATTACATTCATAGGTCATGGCAAAAAAAGTACAGTTTTGTACCTACCATAAATGTAGATGTTCTAAGATCTACATTGCTGCAGTCATAACCTGTGGGTAGTCCGCTGTCCTCGGTCGGCCCGAATACCAAAGCTGTCTGGCGTCGGTCATAGTCGCTCAGAGCGGACGTCAGTACGTAGTAGTACTTAAGCGCATGACCGACGCCATATCCTCAGTCTTTCTTGCCCCAGATGTCAGAAGGCCTAGAATAAAAAGGCCAGAGCCAAAATAGTAAACACCCAACCTTCACCAGTGTGAAAAGAAGGAATATCCCCAAAAAGAAACACAGCAACTCTAAACTATAGAGGGGAAGGAGGGAGGGAAAATAGGACTGCAGCAATGTAGATCCTCGAACATCTACATTTATGGTAGGTACAAAACTGTACTATGTTCTTCGTCTCACATTGCTGCAGTCATAACCTGTGGGTAGAATCCCAAAGCAAAGGAAAAGGGAGGCTGGCAAACTCAAAAGCATTAGGAGCTGCTAACATGCCCTGTAAAACTGCAGTGGCAAACCCAGCCCTGGACTTGGAATAAAGAGGGAGATGGTAATGCTTAGTAAATGTGTACTAAACTCCAAGTAGCTGCCTCCAAAATATCCTTAGTAGCTACACCCCTCAAAAAGGCAGTAGATGTGGCAGTAGCCCTAGTGGAATGAGGTCTAATCCCAGCAGGAACATCCTTCCCATGATGAGAATAACAAAAGCATTACAATGACCAATCCACTTTGTAATAGTTTCCTTTGAAACAGCTTTCCCTTGTGAACCCAAAGCAAAAGAAACAAATAACTGTTGAGTCTGTCTGAACTCCTTAGTTCTGCTCAAATAATAACGTAACTGCCTGTGGATATCCAAAGAATGCAAGACTTTTTCCCCCTTATTTTGGGGATCAGCATAAAAAGTAGGCAAATGAATAGACTGGTTCAAGGCCACATTAGAAATCACTTTAGGCATAAAAGTAGGGTTAGTGCAAGAAACTCTATCCTTATGGAATATCAGAAAGGGTTCAACTGCCATGAGTGCCTGTAATTCAGATACCCTCCTAGCAGAAGTAATGGCCAACAAAAAAGCAGTCTTCCAAGACAAAAACTTCAACTCAGACGTAGCTGCAGGTTCAAAAGGAGGTAAAGTAAGCTTCTCCAACACAAAATTGAGATCCCAGGAAGGAGTAGGAGCTCTACGTGGGGGGTCTTATATTTTTTGCCCCTCTAAGAAATTGTTTAAACAAAGGGTGAGAAAATAAAGGAGGGTCACAATCATAGTGAGCAGAAATGGCTGCAGCATGAAGCTTCACAGAAAAGAAGACAAACCCTTGTCCAGTAATTCAGTAAGATACTGTAGTGCAAAACTCAAACATCAAAGCCCTTTGCTGTGCTCCAAAGAAAAAATCTCTTCAATTTATCAGCATAAACTTTTCGAGTACTAGGCCGCCTGGCTTCCAAAATGACATTTAAAACCTGTTGAGGAAGCTGAGACCTCAGGCTCTAAAACAGAATACGCCAGGCTGTTAGATGCAGGGACTGCACCCTGACATTGAGAAAATGATTGTTTGACTGGGATAACAAATGAGGAATCTGTGGCAAAGGCCAAGGAGGCTCCTGAATTAAACTCCTCAGCAGAGGATACCAATGCTGACCGGGCCAATCTGGTGTTATTAGAATCATGCAAGGCTTGTCCCGCCTGACTTTCAAGAGTACCTTGGGAAGAAGAGGCAGAGGAGGAAAGGCATCTGAAGATGGTGTTCAACTGAAAGATAGAGCATCCACTTTCCAAGCTTTGGGTGAAACATCTTTGTGCAAAATTTTGGCAGTTGGAAATTTAGTGGAGAAGCGAACAGATCTATGTCTGGAGTTCCCCAAGCCATGTCAACTGTTTGAATACCTGAGGATCCAGTTTCCACTCGTGGGGATCCACAATTTGCCTGCTCAATACATCTGCTAGGAGTTCTGTGCTCCTGGCAGAAACCGTGCTTGAAGAGTGATGTGCAAACTCAGAGCAGTCTCCCACAAAATCATTGCTTGTCTGCAAAGAGGGTAGAATGGGTTCCCCTGCTTGTTGATGTACCACATGACTGTTGTGTTGTCTGTTTGAATCAACACCTGTCCGGTGAAGAAAGTCCTTGAAGGCCATCAAAGCAAATTGGACTGCTAACACCTCCTTCATGTTGATAGGTAAATGTAGTAGTTTGGGGGGCCCCATGTCTGGAATCCATTTCCCATTGAAGTGTCCTCCCCAAGCCAAGTCCGAGGCATCCGTCGTTAGATCTGACTCACCTCTGGTCGGGTCACAGAGAGTCCCTTGTTTAGGTGACATTCCTGAGCCCACCACAAGAATTCCTTCTGGATGCAAGGTATTATCCGAATGACAGTGTCCAAATCGTGGCAGTGTTGAGTCCATACACTTTTGAGATACCATTGTAGCTTCCTCATATGCAGTTTGGCATTGGGAAGTACCAGAACAAGATGCCATGAACCCCAAGGCTTGAAGGACTGTCCTTGCAGTCAGCCTGGACATTACTGATAACTTTCTGGAAGTATAGATGAAGAGTTCTTTGTTTGTCCGGGGTCAGAAATGCCATCTGAGAAGCTGTATTCAGTCTCACACCCAGAAAGCACATGTCCTGAGAGGGTACTAGACTGGACTTTATTTCGTTCACAGAATACCCTAGGCACCTTAAAACTGCCATTACATACTGTAGATGTTGAAGTAACTTGTCTTTGTCTTGAGCAAGAATCAGGCAATCGTCCATATAAGGATAAATTTGTATTCCCCCTCAGTCTGAAGAAAGCTATTACAGGAGCCAGTACCTTTGTGAACACCCTGGGCGCAGTAGATAAACCAAAGGGCAATGCAGAGAACTGATAATGAGAAGTACCAGCCCGAAATCACAGGAATCTCCTGCAGCTGGGCCTGATAGGAATGTGAAGATAGACCTCTTTGAGATCCAGAGTTACCATCCAGTGATCTTTGCCTAGCATAGGCAGAAGTTGTTGCAATGTTAACATCTTGAACTTTGGAATGTCTAGGTAGGTATTGAGAATGGACAAATCCAGAATCGGCCTCCAACTGCTTCCTTTCTTTGGCACTAGGAATAGACGGGAATAAAATCCTAGGCCTACTTCTGGCGGAGGGACCACCTGAAATGCCCCCATCTGCAAAAGCAAAGAAAATTGTTCCTGAGCCTCCAGCCTTTGCTGGGGAGGGTACATCCGGCATGCCTTGGAAAGGAGGAAAAGTGTGAAAATAAAACTTGTAACCTCGATTTATTATATCCAACACCCATTTGTCCTGGGTGACCAAATGCCAGTTTTGTTTGAAAAGTCCCAACTTTCCTCCTAGAGGAGCTGCCAGTAAAGTAGGATCTGGCAGCTGAAGATGCAGGTCATTGGGTCTGTTTACGAAAGGACTGACCCCTGCCCTCACCAGAAGACTGTGCAGGAGAACTCCAAGTCCTAGGTCTGAAAGAACCCTGAGCGTGAGCCCTGCCTCTACCAAGTCTAGACCTGCCCTTAGACTGATAGTCCGAAGAGGGATAAGACCATCCCCTAGCAGGCCAATTCCTGCTAAACTTAGGGGGCTGCACCTGCAGAAAATCCTTGACAGTCTGCATAGACTTAGCCTTATCTTCCATCTTTTTCAAAACTGATTCCACAGGAGGACCAAAAAGTACTTCCGCTTGAAGAGGAGCATCCAAAATCAGAGCTTTAACATTCTCTGACAAATTTTGATCTTTAAGCCAGGCGTGTCTACGAATAACTGAACCTGTAGCCGCCACCCTGGAAGTAGCCTGAAGAGCATCGAAACCACACTGCAAAGAATGTTTGCCAACTTGATCTGAAGCATGAATCAACTCCTGGAGCTCCTTGCACTCTATACCCTCAGAGAAAGCATCCACCTTAGACTTCAATTGGCCTAACAAAAAGTTCTGAAACTTCAGCATATGAAATTGGCAATTCAAAGCCCTCATAGCTAACGTAGAGGAGGTGTACAATTTTTTCCCCCACCTATCTAACGCTCTGGAATCTTTATCCAAAGGAACTGGATTCTTACACAGAAGCCCTGACACCCTTAGGTCCCTTGAATAATAGTTTCGGATCAGCTCTAGGACTCTTATACAAATATTTATGAGCTCTGGAACTCTGTAATACCGTCTGGCTTAACAGGGGCAGGGGGCAAAGAATCAGGATTAAGGGAAGATTCAGAAAAAACATCCTGAACAACATCTAAAACAGGAGGAATAGCCAAGGGCCTATGCTGTGGCAAAACAAAATTCCCTAAGCCTCTTTCGAGAATCTGAAAAATCCTGACCTTCCCACTTGAAATGCTCCCTCATGGAATGTAAGTCTCAGAAAAGAAAAATCCTCTGGAGGGAAGCAGAAGGACAGGAATCCTCTGCATCTGAATCAGAATAGGAGGAAAATCCTGAATTTCCTCAGCTGAGGAATCAGAGTAATCTGAAGAATGTCCATTCCCTCTAAATCTGCCTCCACCCTAGGCCTCTTCTCTGGGGGGGGGGGCATAGAACCCCTGATCAAAGTAATCAAGTCCTCTGCCATTTTCAACATATGCCTTTTAGGAACAGGGGCTGGAGAGCTAGAACTATGACTAGGGCCAACAAGACCAGTTTTGGCCTTAGCATGGCCTTTAGCCACTGAAGTAGAAGGCCTAATAACCTTTTGTAAGGATGGAACCACAGACACCTGAGAAGCACCCTCAGCCTGGCCTACCTCCTGAGGCACCAACTCCTGCAAAAGTAAAGGTTCCCCCTGGGATTCAGCCGAACCCTCTACAGGATCCACAAATACAACCGGAGGCTCTGTAGAACCGGCATCCACAACGGACGACTCATCCATTTTAGACCTCAAAGATTTGTCTTTACGCTTTTTAGCGGTAGTGGGCATCAGAGGATCCGACGGCATGTTGTAGTTACACCGCTTACCGAAAACAAGCCTGGCACAATCTAATCTCAGTTTAATGGTGCGCTTATTAAATCTAGCACAAAAGCGACACCCGACCACGTCGTGCTCAGGCCCTAATCAAGGAATACAGAAAGAATGATAATCCCTATGAGGTATCTGTTTCCCACAAGAAATGCAATTATTAACTTTTTCTGACATCTGGATAACTGAGGCAAGAAAAGACAAAAATTTCCCCAACGGGGTACTTAGCCCAACTTGGTCTTCGGTCTGAAACTCGGTAAAGGAAAATTTCAGAAAGCCGAACGGCACTTGCAAACGCTACTTCTGCTTCGGACCACGCGGCAAGAAAGACTGAGGATATGGCGTCGGTCATGCGCTTTTAAATACTACTAAATGGACGCCCGCTCTGGCGACTGACCCGAGCCAGACTACTCTTTGGTATTCGGGCAGACCGAGGACAGCGGACTACCCACAGGTTATGACTGCAG
>NW_025059893.1:0-5645 GCF_019279795.1 Protopterus annectens
TTCTTATCTGAGGCCATGTGTACTTGTCATCCTCCCATTATGTACGTCCCCTATCTGTTGCCAGTAGTTAGGATTGAGGTTCCTTGATTACTGGGCCAGTGCAGGGGCATCACAGACATCATCATTGGATGTGTGAGAGATAATGTTTGGTGGACTGAATTAAATGGATGTGTAGGCATGTACAACTGTAAAAATATTGGTACTCCATGGGATTGTAGTAATGACTGCAAGATACATAATTCTGCTCTTCTGTGTAGAGAGAATGCCACACACATACACACACACATCAGTTGACTGCAGTCAGATTAGAACCTCTACCTTACTAAGTGCACAGACTAGTGAACTCAGTACTTAATGCAAGCACCACACCATGAGTCAGACTTTTACAAGGCTGCATGACAATTTATTGTGGATGACATCATATTGGATGTTTGAGAGAAGATGTTGGGAGGCTTGTCTGAAATGGATAGCTAGCCATGTACAACTGTCAAGATATTAAAGTTCTGCTTGTTACCACATTGATGAGTGAGCAAAGAGTAGCATTTGCTGTTCTGTTTAAAATGTGCAGGTATACCTTAAAAAGGCATGTTTGCAAACTATTTACAAACAGCTGTCCACATTATACAAGTACTGGAAAATCTGAATGTGTATTGTCATTATAAAGATGTGCATGGCATATAAGAAAGCATTTGTTATTTATTTATGTCATGTAGTTGATATATTTGTGAACAAGTACTGAAAGACATAGTTTGAAGTGCATGGGTGGAGGTAACAGATGGCTGCAGTGTAACTATGTGTTCTTTTCTTAAAAAGTGCCTTCCCTTTATTTGTGTTTTATATGTACTTTCATGGGATGAAAACTAAATGGACAGTAAACATAAGTAATACATACTATTGTGCACTTTCCATAATGCAGCACAGAGCAGCTGGTTTGTGCAATCAGTGGCAAAGTGTTTGCACATGTGAGATACACATTTCTACTGCTTTCCCTGTTTGTGCATAGTTAAGCAGCAAGCAAAAGTGAGCCTTATTGCTAAAATTATGAGAGTGCTGAGTAATGAATATATAAAACATACCTGCTGCTTAGTTGACTTAGTGGCAGCAGATTAAATCTGATGACATATTTGTTTTACTTTTTAGATGATATAGGGTTCGAATCCAGGTGTATTTAATAGCTTTAAATATGTATTGATAATGCAATGAAATAATTATTTATTCTATATTCATTGTGTGCTACCTTAGCATAGCAGCTTTAAGTGGCATTGTATGGAGGTAACCATACCACTGAGAGCTATTCACTGTCACTTGGCATTGGTGCATGATGCCAAACACAATGTAAAAAAGTGAAGGGCACCATTTTTTTTTAAACTTATATTTGCTGTGTGTGATTCTATTTTTTGACCAGATTAAGGGTATTAAAATGAGGTACATAGGAAAGTGGAGAGTTGCTGATTGAGGGCTCAGTGTCTGTTATTCTAAAAGTGTATTAGTTCTGGTTTAAGCACTTGGGCTTCAGGCCAGTTATTTTACATTAAGAAGGTTAAACGTGGTCTGCACTCTTGTGGGGAGGAGATGCTGGACTATACCCTTCTGAGGCTGGGAATTTCTGGTTAAGGCTTATAGTGCCTGCATATTTCCAACTGTTTCTTGCTGAAATTGGCACACCTGGTTTGTAGCCTGTAGACTAGATCAGGCCCTGCTGAATCTAGCTTTGTGCTTGTATGTTTGTTGTTTGCTTGTTATTTATTCCCTGAAGCTACTATTCCACCTAAAAGCAGTGGCTTTCAGCTCTTCCAGCGGATACCTAGTGATATCTGCATTTGCTTACTGTACTTATTTCCTTGTTTCACTTGAAAGAAGTTACTGTTTGTCATTTTGCATTTAAGTTACCTGTAACACATTGCATTTAAGTTACCTGGCACTTGCTCACTAAAGCAATTATATAGAAGTCAGCACTAAAATTAAAAGCACTACACACCCTCACAAAACTTTCCCCTTGGTACCTTGTTCCCCATTGGCCCTTTTTTCAATTGCCAAAAGTAATTCCAAATACTATTCTAGCATGTCCAAGGTCAGTTGTCCAATCTCCTCTCGGTCCAGCTGGTGAATCTGGGAATCTTGAGGCAATGTTACAACTGCCTCATGTACAGACAACCTCTCCCTCCTCCCAAAATTCCAACACATGGGAGAGATGCAACCATATAGCCAAACTGGAGGCTAAAGCTCTCTCAACTCGAGTACTGGTGTAACCAGTCCAGGAGGAAAAGGAAACCACCTCACTACAATTCCAGTCTCACATAGACCACCACCACGACAAAACCAAACCACATAAACACACAAGAAACATACTCGGAGGCTCTAAATAAAAATCTGCCTAAGCAGCAGAGACCTCAAAGCAGACACCCACAAGCAACCCTTTACCCCAAAACAAAACACGTGCAACACACCAGCTCACAAAGCCAGTGTGCCGAACAGTCCCACAGCCCTTAAGGCTAAACAACACACACCGATGATACACTTGTAATAGGTGACTCTATCGTCCAGGCACACTGACGTCCAGCTCACCAGGCTGAACAAGGAGAAAGGTCGCGGTGAGCTGCCTGTTAGGCACTAGGATCCCGCCACATAACACAAGCACTCAAGGTCACTCCAAAGCGCAAGTACAAATATGACTCAGTCGATTGTGTCCCGGCTGACTGGTGTGAGATGACCTGCGGCCGACTTGCCTACCTGGACTAGCAGAAAGAGACATAGAGGAGCCCTGTTTGCATGTAGCCCAGGCCGATATGACTTTGACCCTGACAACCCAGGTATCTTACCTCTCACCAGGAATGATGCCACAAAATGAGAACAAAGATGATCCAATTTCAACAATTGAGGCTTATGTATTGGTGTCATTCGAAAGGGGATCAATACTTGCCTACTCAGCTGTGGGATGACATGCTTGACAAACCCATGATGCTAACCACTAGGGACTGACTTGCACCTGTCACCTCTGGGCTTTCCGGATATTGGCAAAGGCACTTGCTACCCCATAGTGCCTTCTTGACAAGGGCTCCAAAGACAAACCCACACCTCCATGGGCATTATCCTGCAAGGGATAAGAAACTAAGGTAATGCTACTCAATGCCAGAATCAAAACCTCAAGATGCACTTTCAGAAACTCTCTCTTAGCATGGAAATTTACGATGTCACAATGTGCAATAACAGAAACCTGGTTCAAGGCTCCCAGAGCACCCCAGCACTACCAGGTTATACCTCACTTACACATGCTTTTCAGGCCCCAAAACTTGGGACTGAACCACAAAGGAGGAGTATCAATATTAGTCAAAGATACCCACACCTTACTCAGGTTGGTGGCTTTAGCCACCAGAAGCATCAGAGACTATCCATGTGCAACTAACAGTGGGTATAAACTTTGCCTTTCCAGTTTATAGCCTGCTACAGACCACCCTCCCAAACCCAGGGGCCCCCCACTCAGGCTCTGAGAACACTGGCACATATGAAGGTCTCTCCAAACACACACACCACAAATTATATTGGGCGACTTCAACTACCCAAACATAGACTGGGAGCATTACTCTGGCTTTCGAACACCCTAGCTTAAGGCTTCCTAGAATTTATAAACTCAAAATGCTATGGAACAACTTGTTACCACTCCACAAGGGGAAAACTTATACTGGACCTGATCACATCTCACCAACATGGGGACTCTATGCTCCAAGATCAAGTGTATCCACTCACTGGTGGGTCAGACCATAAACTTCAATCTCACTGGATATTCACATCCCGACTTCCACCCCCTGCCCAGAAAACCAACGTGAAAAACCTTTCTAAAAGAAAATTTCCACTCCCCAAAACATGAGGTGGAATCCTTCAAAGCCCACCGGACCTGTGGAAAATATGTTGAGCCGCAGAATCCTTTATAAATGCATTCTGCCATGAACACCTTCAGGAATGCGCCGGATCATCACAATCAAATAAAACGCAAGACCCAATCCTCCAAAGGTGAGCGTCCTGTCTGGTGGACCCCAACCATAAACAAACTATACAATAGAAGGAGGAAGCTACTACGATAGAGCAAAAAATCCCAAAGGGAAGGCATCTCTGAACAGTATTAGCAAAAACTAAGGGCATCTCATACAAAATTGTCTAAGGCCAACCCAGGAGGAGATAAATTGCACAGGACACTAAGGATAATGCCAAGGCTTTCTTTAGTTATGTTAGGAACCTGGGTGGGAATTCCCAGATATGCTCAGAAGTAGTCCAAATGACAAAATACACCAAACCCACAGCCATTGCCAACATCTAGCTGACGGGTTCGGCGCCAAACTCCCCTCCCACCAAAGGCTGAATATGCTATCAGAGTGCTGCCCCTGACATGGATGCTCGGAGCCACCCTCTCCAAACAAAAAACACAGCATCAATGGGACAGGCAGTGATGTCCCGGTGTTATTGTGCTACCATCCTATATGAACGCTTCCAGAATAGCTAAACCCAAACGCCAAAACTATGATTAATCCTCTCAGCCTTACTACAGGATATGTACCCAAAAAGTGGCATACCATGCAACATTGGTCCTCTCTCCACCAAGGTGGTGCTGACTCAACGAACCCTGGAAACTATACGCCCCATAAGCGGGACTAAAGCTTGGTCTGCCAAAGCTATGGAAGAAAGGATCATCATGGACCTCATAAATAAAAGATATTGGGGACCTACAGACACTGGATCCTACCAGTTTGGCTTTGTTGGGGCAGATCCTGCCTCTTAAACCCTGGTCTATTTCTTTGAAACAGTCACCAGGCCAGTGGCGGGGAAGGTGGTCCACACAACCTACCCTGGACCTCGCAAAAAGCCTTCGATACAATACCCCACTCAGGCATTACAGATAAGCTCACCACTGGCTTAAATATAAGCCCTATATGTCATAGATGGGTTTTGCAAACGAAAACTGGCTCAAGAGACAGAACCCACATGGTTAGAATTGCTGGAGCCATGTCAGACTCCAAACCAGTTACATGTGGTGGTGTCCCCTGAGGCTCAGTCCTGGGACTCTCTCTTGTTCAGTATATATTTCACCGGAGGTACAGGGGCCAACTTGGAGGGACTGCTTGGCTGACCCCAAGTTTGCCTGCAGATGACGCTGCAAACTGGAAGCCATAATAGACTCTCCAACTGATACAAGCATCCTCCAAAAGACCTCATAGGAAACAGACAACTGAATTGCCAGAGCCATGGCCTCCAAGCTAAACATAAAAAAGTTAATATAGTCATCCCCTTTGGCAAAAACAAAGTGCCACAAATTACCACATAGGTGGTAATCCATTAAGTATGAAAGAAGTAGTTAGGGGACCTGGGGACCCAAGCTGACAACAATCTCTCATTTGGCAACCACATGGCCCAAAGTGGATTTAGAAAAACATTTTATATAGCCCACCCTAATCATGAAGGATTCCACATCTAGATCAGGGGAGTCATGCATTGCCCTCTTTACTCATCCCTCATGGATGCCCATGAGTGGGTACAATGCCCTTTTGGGATGTACCTTACCCAGACACCTGCAGCAACTGGAAAGACCCCAGAAAGTACCTCACAAAGAGGATCAAAGGAGGCTCAAACAGATGCCATATGCTGCCCAGTTAAAG
>NW_025059894.1:0-3592 GCF_019279795.1 Protopterus annectens
GCATCTAATGGTGCCTTACTGACCAGGTGTTTCATCTAACATATCACTGTTCTTGTCTGTGGACATCACTGCAGCATCTAATGATGCCTTACTGACCAGGTGTTTCATCTAACATATCACTGTTCTTGTCTGTGGACATCACTGCAGCATCTAATGATGCCTTACTGACCAGGTGTTTCATCTAACATATCACTGTTCTTGTCTGTGGACATCACTGCAGCATCTAATGATGCCTTACTGACCAGGTGTTTCATCTAACATATCACTGTTCTTGTCTGTGGACATCACTGCAGCATCTAATGATGCCTTACTGACCAGGTGTTTCATCTAACATATCACTGTTCTTGTCGCAATGGACGTCGCGGCATCTATTGATGCCTTACTGACCAGGTGTTTCATCTAATATCCTGTTCTTGTCTGTGGACATCACTGCGGCATCTGGCTGATGCCCTTTGACCAGTGTTTCGTAAACATATCACTGTTCTTGTCTGTGGACATCACTGCAGCATCTAATGATGCCTTACTGATAGGTGTTTCATCAACATATCCCCGCTGTTCTTGACTGGACATCTCTGCAGCATCTAATGATGTATACGACCAGGTGTTTCATCTAACATATCATATTTCAGCGTCTGGACATCTGCGGCATCGCTGATGCCTTGCCCCGATAGTGTTTCATCTAACATATGCACTGTTCTTGTCTGTGGACATCACTGCAGCATCTAATGATTATACTGACCAGGTGTTTCATCTAACATATCCGCTGTTGCTTGTCTGTGGACATCTCTGCAGCATCTAATGATGCCTTACTGATGAGTGTTTCATCTAACATATCACTGTTCCTTGTCTGTGGACATCCTGCAGCATCTAATGATGCCCTTACTGACCAGGTGTTTCATCTAACATATCACTGTTCTTGTCTGTGGACATCTCTGCAGCATCTAATGATGCCTTGTACTGACGGGTGTTTCATCTAACATATCCTGTTCTTGTCTGTGGACATCTCTGCAGCATCTAATGATGCCTTACTGACCAGGTGTTTCATCTAACATATCACTGTTCTTGTCTGTGGACATCACTGCAGCATCTAATGATGCCTTACTGACCGGGAGTTTCATCAACATATCGCTGTTCTTGTCTGTGGACATCACTGCAGCATCTAATGATGCCTTACTGACCAGGTGTTTCATCAGCATCACTGTTGTCTGTGGACATCTCTGCGGCATCTAATGATGCCTTACTGATAGGTGTTTCATCAACATATCACTGTTCTTGTCTGTGGACATCTCTGCAGCATCTAATGATGCCTTATTACTGACCAGGTGTTTCATCTAACATATCACTGTTATTTCTTGTCTGTGGACATCACTGCAGCATCTAATGATGCCTTACTGGTAGGTGAACTTTCATCTAACATATCACTGTTCTTGTCTGTGGACATCACTGCAGCATCTAATGATGCCTTACTGACCAGGTGTTTCATCTAACATATCACTGTTCTTGTCTGTGGACATCTCTGCAGCATAATGATGCCTTACTGACCAGGTGTTTCATCTAACATATCCCACTGTTCTTGTCTGTGGACATCCTGCAGCATCTGTGATGCCTTACTGACCAGGTGTTTCATCTAACATATCGCTGTTCTTGTCTGTGGACATCACTGCAGCATCAATGATGCCTTACTGACCAGGTGTTTCATCTAACATATCACTGTTCTTGTCTGTGGACATCGCTGCGGCATCTAATGATGCCTTACTGATAGTGTTTCATCTAACATATCACTGTTCTTGTCTGTATGGACATCACTGCAATCTAATGATGCCTTACTGATAGTGTTTCATCTAACATATCACTGTTCTTGTCTGTGGACATCACTGCAGCATCTAATGATGCCTTTGACCAGGTGTTTCATCCGTATCACTGTTCTTGTCTGTGGACATCACTGCAGCATCTAATGATGCGCGCGATAGGTGTTTCATCTAACATATCACTGTTCTTGTCTGTGGACATCACTGCAGCATCTAATGATGCCTTACTGACCAGGTGTTTCATCTAACATATCACTGTTCTTGTCTGTGGACATCTCTGCGGCATCTAATGATGTACTGACCAGGTGTTTCATCTAACATATCACTGTTCTTGTCTGTGGACATCACTGCGGCATCTAATGATGCCTTGCTGATCAGGTGTTTCATCTAACATATCGCATTCTTGACTGTGGACATCTCTGCAGCATCTAATGATGCCTTACTGATAAGGTGTTTCATCTAACATATCACTGTTAACGTCTGGACATCTCTGCAGCATCTAATGATGCTTTTGACCAGGTGTTTCATCTAACATATCCTGTTCTTGTCTGTGGACATCTCTGCGGCATCTAATGATGCCTTACTGACCAGGTGTTTCATCAACATATCACTGTTCTTGTCTGTGGACATCACTGCGGCATCTAATGATGCCCTTACTGATAGTGTTTTCATCTAACATATCACTGTTCTTGTCTGTGGACATCACTGCGGCATCTAATGATGCCTTACTGACCAGGTGTTTATCCTAACGCTATCACTTTGTTCTTGTCTGTGGACATCACTGCGGCATCAATGATGCCTTACTTGACCAGGTGTTTCATCTAACATATCATGATGCTTGTCTGTGGACATCACTGCGGCATCTAATGATGCCTTACTGACCAGGTGTTTCATCTAACATATCACTGTTCTTGTCTGTGGACATCGCAATAACGTTACCTTACTGATAGTGTTTCATCTAATATATCACTGTTCTTGTCTGTGGACATCGCTGCAGCATCTAATGATGCCTTGACCAGGTGTTTCATCTAACATATCCTGTTCTTGTCTGTGGACATCACTGCGGCATCTAATGATGCCCTTACTGACCAGGTGTTTGTCTAACATATCACTGTTCTTGTCTGTGGACATCTCTGCAGCATCTAATGATGCCTTACTGACCAGGTGTTTCATCTAACATATTGCCTGTTCTTGTCTGTGGACATCACTGCAGCATCAATGATGTACCCCGATGGGTGTTTCATCTAACATATCACTGTTCTTGTCTGTGGACATCACTGCAGCATCTAATGATGCCTTACTGATAGGTGTTTTATCTAACATATGCTGTTCTTGACTGGACATCACTGCAATCTAATGATGCCTTACTGACCAGGTGTTTCATCTAACATATCCTGTTTGCTTGTCTGTGGACATCTCTGCAGCATCTAATGATGCCTTACTGACCAGGTGTTTCATCAACATATCACTGTTCTTGTCTGTGGACATCGCACGGCATCTAATGATGCCTTACTGACCAGGTGTTTCGTCTAACATATCACTGTTCTTGTCTGTGGACATCGCCAATCTAATGATGCCTTACTGACCAGGTGTTTCATCCTAACATATCCGCATTCTTGTCTGTGGACATCACTGCAGCATCTAATGATGCCTTACTGACCAGGTGTTTCATCTAACGCCACTGTTCTTGTCTGTGGACATCTCTGCAGCATCTAATGATGCCTTACTGACCAGGTGTTTCATCTAACATATCACTGTTCTTGTGTGGACATCCTGCGGCATCT
>NW_025059895.1:0-5566 GCF_019279795.1 Protopterus annectens
TGCAATTGTGCACGAGGGCATTTTTAGCGGGGCCATGAGATTGTGAGAATGAGCATGGCCTCCAGGCTTTCTTGCAACACCATATCCCTGTCTATTCCAGCATGCTAGCAGACAAACTCAGCAGGTCTGTCTGAGTCCTCAAAAGTGATCCCTGAAACAGTCAGTGACAAGCCTGATCTCCATGCTGTGATCTGTTTGCATCTCCAGCCAGTCACAAGTGCAGCAGATACTTTGCTTGATCCTTCCGGGAGTCACCCAGGGATGCTCTGATTCACGATTGGCAACTGAGACTCCTATATCTGTCCTCCAGTGCCACTCATTCTTAAAGTTCTACAGAAAGCCCGCACCTGAAGGCTCACCTCATCCTCATAGCCCCTTCTGGCCTTGTCAAACATGGTTCTCCTCCTCTGGTCTCATCTGAAATATCCACCTTGAATATTGGGTCTGGTCCAGGATCTCATCTCCCATCCATTGGGACTTGCCCTGCCCAACCTGACGTCTCTGAGACTGACAGCTTGTTACCTCCAGTTCCAATGATAGTCCATCAAATCAAGTTACCTTCCCCAGTGAAGAATATTATTTTGACATCTCAGAAACCTTCAAGTAAAAAAGTTTATACCAGCAAATGGAAGAGGTTTTCTCATTGGGCTAGTCAGAGGGACAATGATCCCTTTTTCTGCTCCGGTTCCAGACAATCTCTATTTCCTTTCTTTTCTGTTCCAACAAGGGGCAAGCTGTTGTACGATTAAGCTGCAATTTGTAGCCATTTCCAATTTCCACCTAAGCGACAGTCCCATGTTTTCTTCTCAGCTCTGCAAAGCCTTAAAGAGGCGTTCTTGCTTAGGCTTCCCTTCAAAGATCTGTCTCCTTCAAGGGATCTTACCTTGGTGCTGCAATCCCTGACACAACCTTCTTTCTAGCCTGCTGCAAAGCGTGATATTAAGTTTCTGTCTTGCAAGACAGGCTTTTGGTGGCCATTACCTCCACCAAGGGGGTTTTTTGAATTGCAAGACAAATGAGCAACAACTCCGATGGAACGTTATGTTGAGTACATAACTTTTTTTTTTTAGTATTAGTTGCACATTGTTTTTTTCTCTTGCAACAACTGTCTATTTTATAATGCTTAAGTAATGTACTTATTGGAGCTTTTCTCCTTGGGTCTCTGCTGAAAAAGGGCTTTGTCCAGTCAGACTAACCTGGTTAACAAATGTCAAATAAATTAAGTAAATAAAGTTCTGTTGCAAACTTTAATTCACTCCTCCTTTTGAGCCTTGGGCTAAGTCACATCTAAATTTTCTCCCTTAGAAAACAATTTCTCTTGTTGCTATTACATTTGTGAGGTGTTTCTGAACTCCACGCACTCTCTTCAAAACCAACTTGTGATTTTTCACATAAAAATTGTACAAACCCTTTCTTTTTGCCAAAAGTTGCCTCCGAGTCAAATATAAATCAAGTAATGAATTTGCCAGTCTTTCCAAAATTTGACAGGAAGGGAGAATACATGCTTTATCTTTTAGATGTACATCGACAACTTTGTTTTTTACCTCCCTAGAGTAAAAGATTTGAAGAAAACTTGTCCAGCTGTTTGATCTGAAGTAGTTTACTTCATTTGATCTTCAACCTGCGGGTATTCGAATCCAGATTGGGTCCGAGACTGCCGCATCACTAGCATCTGATCTGAGCTCCAAGTGCCTACCCCTACCTATAATGCCCGTCTGTCTCCTCCTTTCCCCCAGATCTCGTTTGCCACTGAAAAGCTAAGCATAGACATTGCTGAGCTCCAGGCTACTTTTTTGGGAAAGTGATACTTTTTCTCTTTAGTGTTAGAGTAGGATTCCCTATCTCCCTTTTTTCAACCTCCCCTACCTCGCTTTGGTCATCAGTTGTTAAAAAAAAAAAAAAAAAAAAAAAAAAAAAAATTGAGTTTATCGTTTAGTATTGTCCCCCTTCCTCTACTCCTGCAGTTTGTATGCGTGCATGTGTAGGGGAGCTTCCTTTTGGAGATGGCTGAGAACCCCAAACCTGTCTTCAAAAAATGTACAGTGTGTGGCCATAAGCTCTCTCCAGTGGATGGCCACACTCTGTGTGTGTAGTGTGTTTAGGAGTGGCCCACCTAGATGCAATCTGCTCTTTGTGCGGGCTTTAATCCTAGAGCCCTCAAGGACAGGAGGTCTAAATTGATGAAAGGACTGCTGCCTGCTTTGGGGACGGCTGTCTCTTCTACTACTGTGACTCCTACTACTGATGTTCTTCGTGTTTCACTATTGCAGTCATCGCACTTGGGTTATCTGTCTGCAGGTAGCCCTCAGTTGGCCCAAATACCAGAGACTTAATATTTCTGCTTCAGTTGCTGTTGCTCCAGGACTGACATCAGTGGTATAAAAACAGGCAGCCAACGCCATTCCATCATTCTTTCTTGCCAAGGAGCCCGAAGCAGAAGCAGTTTGCACAAGTGCCGGTCGGCCGATACCCGAGTTTTCATTTCCGATTTGAATCATCCTGAAGTCTTCTAAAGCTAAGTACCCTGTTGGGGATCCTTTTTTCTTGCTCTAACCGATGTCAGAAAAAGTTAACAATTGTCTCACCTGTGGAAAGCAAATACCACACCAAGATTTCCATTCTTACTGCGTCACCTGTTTAGGCTCAGACCACGTACCTCACTGTCTGTTTTGTGCTTTGTTCAACGCCCAACTTTTTGTCGGGCCCTTATTGTTGCTAAATACTTTCTATCTCCAGTATTCGAAATGGTTCGTAAGCCATCCGGCTACCAATCTTCCAAAAAAAGTAAGGATAAAGATTAACAGACCGCACAGGTCCAAAACTGCAGATGACACGATAAGCTAGTCACCAGTTTGCCGGTACTCGGGCGCTTTCGCAGCCCCTTATGCCCACTTCGATGGATTTGCAGGCTGCTACCGAGACCCATTTGGAGTCCGGTATGTCGTGAGATTTTTCTTTGCCTATGGAACCTGCGGATGTCTCTACCTTGGATGGGTCCTGAGCTGCTGTGCAGGCACCGACTTCTGAGGAAGTTCTTTGCACTACCGATATTCGACACAAACCAACTTTTGTGTCTTCAGTTCTTTCTAAAACTACCGAGTTTCTAAGGCCAAGAGTATGAGCTATGCCTAAAAAACTGACGACCCAAACTCAAGCACCTGCTTCCTTGCCACATCATCAAATGCTTAAAATGGCAGAAGACCTAATTATGCTGATTAGGGGAAGCCAGCCTTCCCCTTCTAAGAGAGAGACTTGTCCCTAGCAGCTTTAACAGACCAAGAGTTTGACATCTCTGAAGTTTCTGAATTGGAATACATGCCTTTATCTGCTTATGAGGATTCAGATGCAGAGGAGTCCATTCCCTCTGATTCTCCTCCAGAGGATTTTTCTTTTGGTAAAACCCTACATACTTTAAGAGAGCATTTCCGCTGGGAATATTAAGACTATCCTCAGTCCAAAAAGAGACTCGGAGAATTTTTAGATTTGCCACAACATATAGACCTTCAGCAATACCCCCAGTTCTGGATGTTGTGGATGATGTCTTTATGAAATCCAGTCTAACTCCTGATACTTCACCCTCTGTTCCTAGGAAACCAGACAGGTACTACAGAGTTAAATCACAACCAAAATACCATGAAGACAGGATCCAACACAGATCTGTGTTGGATCCTGTTTCTGATTAGGTACTACAGAGTTCTCTCTCAAATTTATTTTCAAAAATCCTACTGCTTACCTAGAGGTCATCTCCCAGGGGCCTAAAGGTATAAAAACTACAGCTAAGAATCCCACCCCTTCGGACAGGGATGCCAGAGCTTTAGACAGATGGGGTAAAAAAGTATATACCTCTGCAGCTCTCGCCATTAGGCCATTGAATTACCAGTTTCACATGCTGAAGTACCAGCAACATATTATGGAATTTATTAAGCAAAATTAGTTACCCTTACAGACTGTGCAGAAAATATCAAATTACAAGAGCTTATGCATTCTGCAAGCCAAGTCAGCAAGCATACTTTGCAATGTGGCTTTGACGCCCTAGAAGCATCTTGCAGGGCAGCAGTCACTGGTTCTGTACTGAGAAGGCATGCTTGGCTTAAGGAGCAGACCTTGCCAGACCATGTCGAATCAAAATTACTAGATGCTCCTTTGAACAGGGGCAATCTGTTTGGCAGCAAAGCAGAAGAGGTTCTTAAAAAGATGGAAGAAATAATTAAATCTATGCAGACAGTCAAATATTTCTTGTAAGTACAGCCTCCTAGATTCAGTAGGCATTGCCCCTCAAAGCCTTGGTCCTTTCCAGCCCCTTCAAGGCTGCCCCAAACTAGACCCAGGGGAAACTGACCCCCCAGACTACAGTCTCTGGGTATGCAGAGTTATAAGTAATGGGGTGTCTCCACTTCAAAAACAGGGAGTGCTAAGCCACCCCCTTACAGAAAGAATTCAGGATGACTTCTCATCTCCACTCCTCACCCCTGCCCAATCACTCTTGCCCCTAGGAGGAAAACTTGCCCATCATGCAAAAAGCTGGACTTCCATCACCAAAAAATGATGGGTCCCCAACATTGTATCCCAGGGGTACAGATTTTACTTCTACTCACTGCAACCCTAAAAGGGTTCCCAGACCTTCCTCTAAACCAGTGGGCAGAGGCACAAAACTAAGTTCAATCCCTGCTTTCCATAAGGGCAATTCAGTTTGTTGCTGCAGAGCAAGATAGGTCAAGGGTTCTATTCCAGACTTTTCCTGGTACCCAGAAAAGAGGGCACTTGGCACCCAATCTTAGATCTTTCCATTCTAAGCACCTTTCTGGTGGTACCAAAATTCAAAATGCTCACCATTCAGCAGCTTCTTCCTATCCTGGCCAAAGATGCCTGGTTAGCCACCCTAGACCTAAAAGAAGCCTATCTGCACATCCCTGTTAGGGACTCATGTAGGAAATACCTATGCTTTAGGGCAGGGTCTATGCATTATCAGATCTCTGCACTTCCCTTTGGCTTGTCCACTGCTCCCAGAGTATTAACAAAATGTCTGTCTACAGCCATTGCCTACTGCAGACGGAGAAAAATTCAGTTTTACCCGTACTTAGACGACTGCCTGATTCTGGCAGGCAGGAAATACTGTTGCAGCACCTGACATTTGTAAAGAACCTTCTAACCTCCCTGGGGTACACTATCAATGAAAAGAAATCAAAACTAGTCCCCAGTCAAAAAATTGTATTCCTGGGAGCAAGCTTGGACACAGCGTCCCAGATGGCATTCCTTACTCCAGAAAAACAAGCTTGACAGGCTACCTCACTCAAATGGCCACCAGAACCCAGCTATCTGCAAGGAAAATCCTGCAGGCCCTAGAGGTCATGGCCTCTTGCACCTTACTAATTCCATATGCCAGACTGCATATGAGGAAAATTCAATGATACTTAAAAAGTCTTTGGTGCCAACATTCTCAAGACCTGGAAACTGTCATTCATATCATACCTTGTCTAAGGACAGAGTTTCTTTGGTGGGCAGCAGCATGCAATCACAACAAGGGACTTCCCTTTGCTCAACCCCATGCTGCCCAGACCCTAAGCCA
>NW_025059896.1:0-6215 GCF_019279795.1 Protopterus annectens
ATGTTCTTCAAGTTTCGTGATTCTCTGGTGGTTTCTTCTTCCTGTGTGGGTTTCTCTTTCTCGGAGTATATTGCATAGAATGTCCCAGTGTTTTCAGTGGGAGAACACTGAGGTTTCTGAGAAAATGCTATGAGTTGTTGATTTTCCAGAACCTACACCAATTCTTCCTATTCTTTCCTGTGTGCTTAGAGAATATGTGTGTGTGTGTGTGTGTGTGTGTGTGTGTGTGTGTGTGCGCGCTACTGCCTGCAGTTTTTCTGATAATCAGCCAGCTGTCTTAAAAGGCCAATAGGATATATAAAGTTTCTCAATCTTTTTAATATTTATACATAGGATCATAGGAGGTTACTAGGCTATTGGCCCTAAGGCCCCTTATAAGCCTAGTCAAGAGTTTAGCCCATGTTTAGACAAGTCAGCACCCAGAGCCCCTGTCCAGCAGGGACAGAGGTGGAATCCCCAGGAATGTATTTTCTGTTTCCCATCCAGTTATCCAGGTTGTGCTTAAAAAGGGATAAAGAGGTACTCTGCTTGACATGGAGAAGGGATTCTGTTCCACAGATGGGGGAGTCTCTGGGACACAAATCTGTTTCGCCAACAAATCCTATTGATATCACAGACCAGGTTGATGTCACATGTATGGGTTGCTCGAGTGGAGCTTGACTTGCGGATATGCAGCAGTTTCCATGAGAGGCAGGGTCCTGGTGCTTTGTATGCCAGACAGAGGTTACCTCTAAGGAGTCTGTATGAAACTGAGTAGAGGGACAGGGCTTTTAGCCTATCTATGTAGGGTAGGTGTTTGAGGCACTGGATTCTCCTCGTGAGGGACCTCTGTGGTCTCTGCAGCTGCTGCGTGTGCTTTGCGAGGTGCGAAGGGGCATTGTACTCAATAGTGTGTACTGGGGGAAGAATACAGGGATTTTATGACCTCTCTGTCCTTGGATCAGATACCCTTACTTATGATGTGGGCCATGCAGAAAGTTTTCCGTACAACAGAAGCATCATAGTGGTCAAAATTAGGTTGCTATCAACCTGGGTGCCCAAATCCCTTACTACTGATTGTGTACTTAGGATGTTGTTATTAATGAGATAATATGTGGGGCCGTCACTCTCCCCAAAGTAGGATGTTGTTATTAATGAGATAATATGTGGGGCCGTCACTCTCCCCAAAGTGGATGATGATGCATTTTTTGGCATTCAGCTTGAGGCCATGTTTCTGGCACCAGTCATTTGTTTGGGTGAGACCCTCTTGGAGGACATCCACATTACTTGGGGAATTGATGACTGCGCATAGCTTACAGTCATCTGCAAACTTGGTCAGCAATAGGCCACTGGTTTTGGCCTGCACCTCAGAGAAGTATATCCCAAATAATAGAGGCCCCAAAACCAATCCCTGGGGTACACCACTCGTTGCGGGTCTACTGCTTTAAGTGGCTTCCCCTATTTTGATTAGGTGGGTTCTATCAGTGAACCAGTTTGCTACCCATCTGGTAATGTATGGATTGATGCCTAGTTGAGAGAGTTTATCTACTATGCCCAAGTGGGGAATAGTGTTGAAAGGAAAACTACAGCCATATGTAAGGTAGGTGGTGTGCACCATCATCCCCTTGTCCATGGCTTTGGTGACTGTCTCAAAGAGGTCAAAAAAATGTAAAGACATGACCTCCCCTTGACAAAGCCAAACTAACCCAGCAGCTGTAGTCTTAGTTGACTATACTGCTGTTACTTAGTTAATTCCAATCCTACTCTTTCAAATAAGGCTGGGAAATGTATTGATAGGTATGGGAAAAAAGTGTGTACTAATTTTAAATGGTCAGGCTAATATGTCAGTTTGTTCTTTGTGAAGTATGAGGAATGCTTTATTTTCTACAGTTTCTTCTTGTGAAGAAA
This sequence comes from Protopterus annectens, assembly GCF_019279795.1. Lineage (NCBI taxonomy): Eukaryota > Metazoa > Chordata > Ceratodontiformes > Protopteridae > Protopterus > Protopterus annectens. The sequence goes on from NW_025059896.1 coordinate 1,888, forward strand.
AAAAACTGCTTTAACTAACTTAGCTTGTTGTTTTGCAGAGGTCACAACTCATTGTTTGCAGTCTGGGTAGGATTCTGTTAATACTTCTTCCAGGGTTATGGCCACTGGTACTGTTTAAAGAAGGTTTACTTGATTGCATTCTCAGAACCTCCCAGAGGATTTAAAAATGAGATTTTAAATTCTCCCTTAGGTAGAGATTTTGTTTGCCGCCTCTGCTACAGAGATGGTCAGAAAGTGTGATGCCCCATCAGCTTGACAAGTCTGATTTGTAAAGTCATGGAGCGTATTATTATGAATCTCATAAACAAGGACATAGGCGATCTCCAAGCACTCGATCCCACCCAATTTGGATTTCCCAGGGGCAGATCTTGCCTACTGAACCAAGCTGACTTCTTTGAGACTGTCACCAAGGCCCTGGATGAGGGAATGTCAGTACATACAGCTTACCTTGACATGGCCAAGGCCTTTGACACAATCTCCCACTCGGACATCATCAAAAAGATACACAACTTGGTGTTAATCCCTATCTAATCAGATGAGTGGCCAACTGTCTCACAAATAAGACCCACAAGGTCAAAATAGGTGCCACCACCTCCAACAGCAGACCTGTCACTAGTGGTGTTCTCCAATGATCTGTCCTGGGACCCCTACTGTTTGGCATATACTTCTCAGAGCTCCAGGCAAAGACAAAGGGCCTGTGGCTGACCAAGTTTTCTGATTGTTAGGTGCTGTCATTGACTCCCCAGTTGATGTTAACATACTGCAAGAGGGTCTCACAGATACACATAACTGGTGCCAAAGTCATGGCCTTAAGTTAAATGCAAAAAAATGTATTATCACACCATTTTGCAAAATCATGGCCCCTGATGATTGCCACATCAACAGCAACCCCCTAAGCACACAATCTGTGGTGAAGACCTGGGTACTCACATTGACAACAATCTCACATTCGACCATCATGTGGCGAGGGTGGTCAGAAAAGCCTTTTACTTGGTTCATCTCATAAGTAAAGGGATTGTAACTGGAAAAAAGGAGGTTATTATCTCTTTGTACTCCTCCCTTTTTAGACCTATAATCGAGTATAATGCACCACTTGGTATGTACCTATCCAAAAACCTGCACCAACTGGAAGATACAGAAGCCTCAAAGAGAATCCATGGCCTCCAACCTCTATCCTATGTGGACAGGCTTAAATCACTATCACTCTACTCAGTATCAAACAGATTGCTCAAAGGTGATCTGTCTCTGCCCTACAAGGCAATATCGGACCCTGCCCTACTAGAAATGCTTCATATCCGTAAGTCTAACTCCTCGCGCATTGCAGCTCGGTAGGCCTAAGGCTCACGTATGCAACATCAGCAAAACCTGCTGGAGAGACAGGTTTGTCTGCAGAAAGCTGCCTGTCTCTGGAATAGACTTTCCCATACATATGAAGCAGTACTCACTGACCCTCTTCAAGCAACAGTGAGTGGATGGGAAACCACAAATTTGTCCCAGGGGTTCCACCTTTGTCCCTCATTGACAGGGGTGATAGGTGCTGACTGAGTTTCCTTTTTGGGGATAAACTCTTGGCTAGGCTTTTAAGGGCCCCAGGGCCATTAACCTAGTAACCTCCTATGATCCTATAAAAGGGGCAAGCTGATCCAGGGAATCTCAAGATTTTTTCAGCCCTCCTTTTCTAAATTGTCCAAAGGATTTTCTTTCTCCTCATTCAGTTTTGGCAAAAAAACAGAATAAACAGTCTCAACAGAATTCAGATAAACAGATGTTTAAGAAAAAGTGGTAAGGGAGTTCCAAAAAGAAGTTTTAAACCTCACAACAAGGGCAGTCCAACAAGTCTGAGAGGAAGGATGGCTGTCAAGAAACCTTGTGATCCCCCCCCTCTCATTCTGGCCCTGGCCAGAGGTGGACTCCTGTTTGTTTTGGTAACTCCGTCGTTTCAGATAAATGGGTTTGAAATCAATCATGGTTACAGATACGGTGGGAGAAATTCTATCAACCTCAGATTATCGACTATAATATACAGATCAGACTCTTTTGTTCCCTTCTGTTCTTCATCACATGCTGTCCCAAGTAGTGATAGAACCAGTTCCTCCTTCCAAGGTAGAGGAGGAGTTTTGTTCAAGGATTTTCTTAGCACAAACAAATCTCTTTACTCCGACCTGTTTGTGATAGGGCTGATGAAAATAATGTCCACGGCTACAAACTGTTACCTCTTTTTCCTCCCTCAAATTTCCTGGTAACACTCGACTTAAAAGATGCTTTTCAACACAGCTCTGTTCATCCAGCCTTCAGGTGTTTCTTAAGGTTTTGTGTGTCTGGATCACATTAGCAATTCTTTGCCTTTGCATTACCTTTGGACTCTCCACTGTGCCAAGATGGTCCACAAAGTGTCTGGCTCCAATTATAGCTTATTGTGTGCTACAGGGTATCCACATTTTCCATATTTAAACAACTTGCTTATCTTTGCAGAGTCTTTTTCAAAATGTCAGGAGTCTCTCTCTTGGGTGAGAGACCTCTTACACAAACTGGAATTTCAAAAGAACATTCAAAAGTCTTTCTTGACTCCCTCGCACAGGATTGTGTTCCTAGGATGTCAACTAGACACCTCAGTTCAAAGAGCTTTTCTTCCACAGGGAAACTGTATCTTTATCTGGATATATTGTTAAGGTTTTCCACTCAGACTTTGGTCACTGTGAGGGAATACCTCAGAATTGTGGGTCTCACGGCATCTATGATTCTTATGATACCCCTTGCAAGACTCCACATGATGAAGATACAGTGGTATCTGAAATATCTTTGGTCCCAGCATCAACATCCTTTATATTTTCAGATCCCAGTACTGGGGTTTGTCAGAAGAGAAATTATTTGATGGAGTCAACATAAACCCTTAAATGCATGTCTCCCCTTCTCCACCCCTGCCCCAAAGCAGTCAGTCACCACAGAAATGTCTGACTTTGCCTGGGGAGCAGTTTTGGGAGGGACAAAAGTGCAGCCGGTGGGCACACCAAGGACAGATGCAAGCATATATACATCAAGGAGATGCTTGGCCTGATCAAAGCACTCAACTCTCTGAACCATCTTTGGTCCTCAGAACCTCTTCAAGTGGTAACAGACAATGCCACTATCATGTGGTACATCAACAAGCAAGGGGGAACCATGTGATACCCCTTTACAGACTAGCCATGTTAGCTTGGGACATAGCTTCACAGCACAAATTCACTCTATAGGCATCCTTCATTCCATCATAGCAAAACTGTGTGGCAGACAAGCAGATGAGGACCAGAGCAGACCCTCAAAAATGTAAAACAGATCAGGGGGTCTTCCAAGATTTGATCCATCTGTGGGGAGTTCCTCAACTAGTGCTCTTTGCTTCCTCTCTGAACAGTCAACTGCAAAATTCTGTTCCAGGACTCCATGCAAGAAGGCCTGGAAGATGGATGCCTTTTCTTTCTTTGGACATGAATGTTCTGATATGCCTTCCCACCATTTCCACTGATATCCAAGTTACTTCTGAAGAATCAGGATAAATCCTCCAAGTTCAATGTGGTGACTCCTTTTCTGGCCTTAGCCAACCATGGTTCTTCTTTCTTTTGGAAATGGCCAGGGGCATTAACCACAAGCTTTCTCACAGACTGATCTACTGACACAAGATCAGGGTACATTTGCTACACCCTGAAATCAGTCTTCTTCAATTGACTGCCTGGATGATTCTTAACTCCCTTTAGGCACCTACTTATTGAAGATATGCAGCAGGTACTAAACAAATGGAAAAGGTTTTCTAGTTGGTGTCAACGACATAACCAGCACCCATTAAGGGCCAGCTGTTCATGGATTTTACAGTATATGTGTAAGTTACTATCTTATGGCCTTTCTTATTCATCTATCAAGGTTCATTTATCAGCCATTTCAGCATGTCTGCCCATGAATCATCCTCTTTCAAGTCAATCTCTTTGCATAAGAGGCCTCCAAGTAAACTGGTGGCCTCTTCTTGGGATCTTAATTTTGTGTTAGATAATCTAACTCTTGTTTCATTTGAACCATCTAATCGGGCTGACTTGAGGTTCTTAAAATGGAAAACAGTTTTACTGATTGCTCTGACCTCTACAAGAAGGGTATCTGAGTTCCAAGCTCTTATAGTAAGTCAACCCTACTTCATTTTCCATAGGGACAGGGCTTCTTTGAAAACTAATCCTTGTTTTATGAATAAAGAAGTATCCGAGTTTACTTTGTCAGTCTATCCATCTCCCTGTTTTCTTTCTTGTACCTAAAAATGAGGGAGAAAGAATACTCCAAACCTTGAATGTCCCCCCAGGGAAAAGCAGATT
>NW_025059897.1:0-3822 GCF_019279795.1 Protopterus annectens
TTGTTTGTATATGTCTGTATAATTATTACATTACGAGGTCAGGTCGTATCTCAAGACTAATCCTAATACACAGCAGCCTGGACATGATTGTTATTGTTTGTATATGTCTGTATAATTATTACATTACGAGGTCAGGTCGTATCTCAAGACTAATCCTAATACACAGCAGCCTGGACATGATTGTTATTGTTTGTATATGTCTGTATAATTATTACATTACGAGGTCAGGTCGTATCTCAAGACTAATCCTAATACACAGCAGCCTGGACATGATTGTTATTGTTTGTATATGTCTGTATAATTATTACATTACGAGGTCAGGTCATATCTCGAGACTAATCCTAATACACAGCAGCCTGGACATGATTGTTATTGTTTGTATATGTCTGTATAATTATTACATTACGAGGTCAGGTCGTATCTCAAGACTAATCCTAATACACAGCAGCCTGGACATGATTGTTATTGTTTGTATATGTCTGTATAATTATTACATTACGAGGTCAGGTCGTATCTCGAGACTAATCCTAATACACAGCAGCCTGGACATGATTGTTATTGTTTGTATATGTCTGTATAATTATTACATTACGAGGTCAGGTCGTATCTCGAGACTAATCCTAATACACAGCAGCCTGGACATGATTGTTATTGTTTGTATATGTCTGTATAATTATTACATTACGAGGTCAGGTCGTATCTCAAGACTAATCCTAATACACAGCAGCCTGGACATGATTGTTATTGTTTGTATATGTCTGTATAATTATTACATTACGAGGTCAGGTCGTATCTCGAGACTAATCCTAATACACAGCAGCCTGGACATGATTGTTATTGTTTGTATATGTCTGTATAATTATTACATTACGAGGTCAGGTCGTATCTCAAGACTAATCCTAATACACAGCAGCCTGGACATGATTGTTATTGTTTGTATATGTCTGTATAATTATTACATTACGAGGTCAGGTCGTATCTCAAGACTAATCCTAATACACAGCAACCTGGACATGATTGTTATTGTTTGTATATGTCTGTATAATTATTACATTACGAGGTCAGGTCGTATCTCGAGACTAATCCTAATACACAGCAGCCTGGACATGATTGTTATTGTTTGTATATGTCTGTATAATTATTACATTACGAGGTCAGGTCGTATCTCAAGACTAATCCTAATACACAGCAGCCTGGACATGATTGTTATTGTTTGTATATGTCTGTATAATTATTACATTACGAGGTCAGGTCGTATCTCGAGACTAATCCTAATACACAGCAGCCTGGACATGATTGTTATTGTTTGTATATGTCTGTATAATTATTACATTACGAGGTCAGGTCGTATCTCAAGACTAATCCTAATACACAGCAGCCTGGACATGATTGTTATTGTTTGTATATGTCTGTATAATTATTACATTACGAGGTCAGGTCGTATCTCGAGACTAATCCTAATACACAGCAGCCTGGACATGATTGTTATTGTTTGTATATGTCTGTATAATTATTACATTACGAGGTCAGGTCGTATCTCAAGACTAATCCTAATACACAGCAGCCTGGACATGATTGTTATTGTTTGTATATGTCTGTATAATTATTACATTACGAGGTCAGGTCGTATCTCAAGACTAATCCTAATACACAGCAGCCTGGACATGATTGTTATTGTTTGTATATGTCTGTATAATTATTACATTACGAGGTCAGGTCGTATCTCAAGACTAATCCTAATACACAGCAGCCTGGACATGATTGTTATTGTTTGTATATGTCTGTATAATTATTACATTACGAGGTCAGGTCGTATCTCAAGACTAATCCTAATACACAGCAGCCTGGACATGATTGTTATTGTTTGTATATGTCTGTATAATTATTACATTACGAGGTCAGGTCGTATCTCAAGACTAATCCTAATACACAGCAGCCTGGACATGATTGTTATTGTTTGTATATGTCTGTATAATTATTACATTACGAGGTCAGGTCGTATCTCAAGACTAATCCTAATACACAGCAGCCTGGACATGATTGTTATTGTTTGTATATGTCTGTATAATTATTACATTACGAGGTCAGGTCGTATCTCAAGACTAATCCTAATACACAGCAGCCTGGACATGATTGTTATTGTTTGTATATGTCTGTATAATTATTACATTACGAGGTCAGGTCGTATCTCAAGACTAATCCTAATACACAGCAGCCTGGACATGATTGTTATTGTTTGTATATGTCTGTATAATTATTACATTACGAGGTCAGGTCGTATCTCAAGACTAATCCTAATACACAGCAGCCTGGACATGATTGTTATTGTTTGTATATGTCTGTATAATTATTACATTACGAGGTCAGGTCGTATCTCGAGACTAATCCTAATACACAGCAGCCTGGACATGATTGTTATTGTTTGTATATGTCTGTATAATTATTACATTACGAGGTCAGGTCGTATCTCAAGACTAATCCTAATACACAGCAGCCTGGACATGATTGTTATTGTTTGTATATGTCTGTATAATTATTACATTACGAGGTCAGGTCATATCTCAAGACTAATCCTAATACACAGCAGCCTGGACATGATTGTTATTGTTTGTATATGTCTGTATAATTATTACATTACGAGGTCAGGTCGTATCTCGAGACTAATCCTAATACACAGCAGCCTGGACATGATTGTTATTGTTTGTATATGTCTGTATAATTATTACATTACGAGGTCAGGTCGTATCTCGAGACTAATCCTAATACACAGCAGCCTGGACATGATTGTTATTGTTTGTATATGTCTGTATAATTATTACATTACGAGGTCAGGTCGTATCTCGAGACTAATCCTAATACACAGCAGCCTGGACATGATTGTTATTGTTTGTATATGTCTGTATAATTATTACATTACGAGGTCAGGTCGTATCTCAAGACTAATCCTAATACACAGCAACCTGGACATGATTGTTATTGTTTGTATATGTCTGTATAATTATTACATTACGAGGTCAGGTCGTATCTCAAGACTAATCCTAATACACAGCAGCCTGGACATGATTGTTATTGTTTGTATATGTCTGTATAATTATTACATTACGAGGTCAGGTCGTATCTCGAGACTAATCCTAATACACAGCAGCCTGGACATGATTGTTATTGTTTGTATATGTCTGTATAATTATTACATTACGAGGTCAGGTCGTATCTCGAGACTAATCCTAATACACAGCAGCCTGGACATGATTGTTATTGTTTGTATATGTCTGTATAATTATTACATTACGAGGTCAGGTCGTATCTCAAGACTAATCCTAATACACAGCAGCCTGGACATGATTGTTATTGTTTGTATATGTCTGTATAATTATTACATTACGAGGTCAGGTCGTATCTCAAGACTAATCCTAATACACAGCAGCCTGGACATGATTGTTATTGTTTGTATATGTCTGTATAATTATTACATTACGAGGTCAGGTCGTATCTCAAGACTAATCCTAATACACAGCAGCCTGGACATGATTGTTATTGTTTGTATATGTCTGTATAATTATTACATTACGAGGTCAGGTCGTATCTCGAGACTAATCCTAATACACAGCAGCCTGGACATGATTGTTATTGTTTGTATATGTCTGTATAATTATTACATTACGAGGTCAGGTCGTATCTCAAGACTAATCCTAATACACAGCAGCCTGGACATGATTGTTATTGTTTGTATATGTCTGTATAATTATTACATTACGAGGTCAGGTCGTATCTCAAGACTAATCCTAATACACAGCAGCCTGGACATGATTGTTATTGTTTGTA
>NW_025059898.1:0-5865 GCF_019279795.1 Protopterus annectens
TTATTGGGGAGGACCCTAATATTTTCCAGCAGTGTATCAAGAAACGAGGAGTGGGAATCCTAAGTATGGTGGGTGATCTGCAGCGTTAAGCAATTTGGATCAAGTGTGTAGCCCAGAGTTAGTTGCAATTTGGACAATCCTCGGATGCATTATGATTACAACTAGCCTGGTGGATATCCCATGTCATGGACACTCTCCCACCTTTTAGTGTTTCCAGTCCAGGTTAGGTAGTTGTGGTATGGAATTATAGCCAAGTAATGCATGGGTACTCTGAACCTTGGAACCAGGTCCTGTCAATGCACAGATGTTAATCTTCTCTATTTTAAGGAGTGCCTCCCAGAGTACCTTGAGGTTTAGACTTCTAGCATTGAGTAGCAATACCTCAGGTTTTCCCTTTGCTTGTACCTGTTATGGTGGTGAATTTGTTTGAACCTCGCCTAAAAAAAAGGCACTCCAGGGGTGGCTAGAGCCTTATCCAGTATCAGGAATCCTAGGTGACAGGATGCAGGCCATCTCTGGCAAAGCATGGTGGTTTGTTAAGATTATGTCATCTCAGGCAGACAGATATTGATCCCCTTAGAATGACACCAGAAGCTTAGCCACTATTGAAGTCAATCATTTTGTCCTTGTACTGTGGTATCATTCTGCGATGGCAGGATGCTACTAGGGCTAGGGGTTTTACCTGCCTGGGCTACAAGATCGAGAGCTCCTCCATGTCCCTTTTCATGTAGTCCAGGGAGGTGGTTATCTCAGGTCATTCACACCAAATATGGACAAAATGACAGAGTCATATTTGTAGAAGTTGTTGTGGGGAGTGACTCTGAATGCATATGTGTGTGAGTAGATTGTGGCACCACAGACAGCCGACAGCAACTTTCTCCTTGTTTAGCCTGGTGAGTGGAAATGACAGTGCCCTGACTATAGAGTCACCTATGACTAGAGGCAAGGGTATGTTGTTATGCCTTATGGGCTGTGGCTGAGTGTGGCACACTCAAGCTTGTGGCTATGTGTCATTTGGGTTGTGTTGGGAGATGGAGTTTGCTTGAATTTCTGCTTGGGAGCTCCTGTTGCTTGGTCAGGTTTTTACTGGAGAGCCTGTACGAAAGTAGGTGTGTGTTTTGGTAGTGTAAAGGCTTCGGAGAGACTATGTGATGAGCACAAAATCATTTTTGGACAAAAGAAGGTCAATCAGCAGGGGGGAGACAGAAGAGGAAAAGGATCGCTAGACGAAAGCAGGAACAAGCAGGCCCTACTCTATAAAGAAAAATGTGGGAGGCAGAATCATTTAATGAACCTTTCCGCAGGGTTTTAAATGAGTATGAGAAACAAGTCCTAAATAAAGGACTAGTTTCATTCCCACTAAGAATAGTGACTTAGTGTGACACCATTATAGAAACCAAAATGTTCATTCGTAATTTTACAACTAAGGCTAGAGTTTGACAGTTTGATGACAATTCAGTTAAGAATAAGTAATCATTCCCCAATGGAAGCACTTATTGCAAGTTCTCAACTTCACCCAACAATTGAAGTGTTTGGCAATGTAGTGGAAGATGACATATACAAAATGCTATCAGAGAAAAACACCTTCAAGACATGGACGTTAAGAATTTGAACTATAAGCAGAGACAAGCATTGTATTCATCAAAGATGATAGCTCTATAATACACAAGACCAGCTGATAAAGGTGGTCTCAGTGGTCATCATGGATGATATATACTACACTAACAAAATGTTTCAAATGTTAAAATGACAGCAATACTTACTCCATACTAACTATGATTAATTTAATAGATATGGTGTTCAGTAGTTTATAATACCTTTGATGACTTAGTTATGTCTCTGACATAACTCAACAACTCCTATGAGTACTTTTGCTGCGAACAACCCCATCATCCCGATTATACAGGGACTCCCAAAGTCCATAAAAACAGCCGTGAGAGATCCACCACTAGACCTACTGTTGCAGGCAAGCAATAATACTGAACCCTATCTATTTACTTGAAAGTGTATTAAGACCTTTAGTCAATGACAATAGGAATATTTTGAAAGATAGCAAACAATTCCCTCTTAGATTTATACTCAAATCCCACCTTAAAGTAACAGCAAATATTACTTTTTTGTGACACTAGACGAGTCAGTTTATCTACTGTAATCCTAATGACACAGGAATAAGAATGTTAACAGAATATTTGAAGATATATCTCGACTCTTTCGGATAAAAAGCTGGATCTTATAACCTGTTACTTGAGATCGTCTTGACTAACAACGCTGTTTTCAAGAATCCATATTCTACAGAAGGATGCATGAAGCCATGGCATCTTGTGTTAATAGTTACGCCTTTCAACCTTGTGATGTATAGGTGGAAGATGTTCACTTATATGACCATCCAATTTTCAAATGAATTTGTTGGTATTGCTGTATTGTTACGCTTTGTAGATGACCTCTTCCTTATTTGGTTGCGATGAACCTCTCTTTAAAGAATTTCGTTTCTTATTTGGATAACACTACGGATTTTTAAAATTCACCATGAATTTTCAGATGAAACTATACCATTTTTGGATGTGGAAGTATTCAGGATGACCAATGGCCTTATTAATACAACCATTCATAGGAAAGCCTGCCAAAGAAACAACATACTACACAGAAACAGTATGCATCCTGTACATGTATTCCAAAATGTCCAAAGGACAATTCATGGGGTATCAAGGTTGAACCCACAACAAGAGTTCTATGAGAAAGGAATAGAGGACATGAAGGATAGATTTCTAGAAAGGGGCTATAAAGAAATGAAATATTAGAAATGGTCAGAACTGTGGGCGTCTAAGAACAGTACTGCTAAACCTTACTTTATGGCACATGAAGGTAGTATGAAGAGTCAAGCCTTTAAAAACTGAAATTAGAACCAACCTCACTTTCAGTAAAATGAACTTGGAGGTGAAAACCCTGGATAGACACTGGGGAATACTGAAATGATAGGGATGTCAATGAGGTAGTAGGACCAACACCATATAACCTACAAGAATCATCAGAATTTAAGAAGCATTTTATGTAGACCCAAACATCCGGGAAAAGTAGACCAATAAATGATAGAAACACAGTACCCTGTGGTCATTGTAATCAATGCATCTACATTAATAAAGATACCACTTTTGAGCATCCTGTTACGCTGTTATAACTTCAGAACTAACACGAACTGTGAAAGTAAGAATGTGGTATACATGGCCACCTGTATAACCTGCAAAGCTATTACATTGGCAAAACCAATAGATCACTTAAGGAAAGAGTTGGGAACATATTTACCACATTAGGATAGGTACTGAGACCAATCCCCTAGCTAGACACAATACAACAGCAGGCACCAATCATAATTTTAAATTTGTGTTATTGAACAAGTCAGCGTGGGTTTTAGAGGTGGTGATCTAATCAACAAAACCTTAGAACAGGAACACGTTGGATTATCAGACTAAGGTCTGATAGGTCACCAGGGCTTAATGATAAGGTGCAACTCAAACCATTTTTAAGAAGTAGAAGACTACGAAGATGAAACCTACTATTACCTAAATAGAGTAGTAAGGTAATTTTAAAACTACGTATTGATGTCACTCTTATAGTAAATCAGTGTAAGAATCAGTCCTTGTAGACTGAATATAATTATTTTCATAGTATTAATGTTCTGAGCTTTATAGCCACAAGTAGATGTGTTCTTAGTATCAAATCCAGGAACTGATGGACCTTTGGATATGTTCCTTTCGTTTAGCCTTACTTGAGCCCATACCTCACATACTAGTATGTTTTCATCCCCCTATCACCACCTCAATATATTAGTGGTTATTGGGCATAGTTTACACATGCATGTTTTAAATATATACACATGTATATACAAGCATCATATCGTCTATATATTTGTTCACTGTAGCTGGAATTTATTTTTGCTAGCTAGGTACCCCATACATCAATAGATAGTTTTGTTTTATCATTAGGTACAGGCTTAGTATTGTTGATTGTTTATCTCTTCACATTTTCATTTGACCTTTTTAACTTAGAATGTTGTTATATTTAGCACCAACTATGTACATGGAAGTAGTTGCTTTTTACTAGTTAGGGACCCTATCATCTATGGAGCTTTATACTTAGGTATTATTATATTGTGCTTTGTGCTAATTTCAAGCTTTATTGTGTCAATTTTATGTATTCTAGCATTCCACTATTTATTTGTTTTATCTTTTTATTTTGTATTAGTTAATGCCATCTTTCCATGTTCAGCGAACACTTTAATAAGTGTACTCATTAATATGTCACGTTTCATTGTTTTAAATAGTGACACTTTGTGATCAATATATGCTTCTAGGCATATCGTGCTTACAAATACTGTCTATTTTAGGCACAGGACAGAATATAGGCTCACCTTTTTCTTAGAAATTTAAACATTGTTTCTGTTGTTCAGTACTTAGATGTAGAACGTGCTCACGCTTGAGTTACCATAGCATGAAGTTAGGTTGTACTCAATTGCATTCAGAGTTCCTACAGCACACTTTACAACTTGTAAACAGTTTGTTTTGTGGAATCTAAGAGGTTCCTATTTGTGGAATTTTTAATCTTGGACAACAGCCTTTCACCGATATGATGAGGTCTGACTCCTTGATGAGGCACATGAAATACATTATATTGCTATGTTGTTTTGTGGTAAAGTAGCTTACATTTGTAGTACAGAGTTCTGGCTATGTTAATTTGTTAACGTGATATATGCAAAGTTGCATGCGAGACACCAGTATCTTAGTAGAGATGCTAGATATTGAAACGATAAAACTTGCTGTTTATCTAAGGATTTTAATGTTTTAACACCATGAGGAGAGAGAATGTTCAGGGTTTTTAATGAATGTAGCAACAGTATTTTAATGATTCTAGAATGATATAGGACCAAGCACAATGCTCCATTTATTAGTTAGAATGTATCAGGGTATATGCATATTTTTACTTATTTGCATGGACATTCTGATCATTAATTGTATATTTGGATGGAAGTATTCCTTCTAAATATTGTTGCATTTAACTATGTTAACTTTTTTCAGTATCTGTTCCTTTAAGACAAGATAACATGTGACATATCAATTTGTAATGTCCAATAGGAAGCTTAAGGATGGTTTAAAAATGATTCAAACAGTTTTATTCATTGTTTTAAGAGTCTGAAGAAGCCTTTGGCGCTCACTCATTGGAATAAACTTTATTATTTTTTATGAATGCATCTTATTTGAAGTTCCTTTGAATCTCTGCTTTTCGTTTCATTGCCACTGGAGGGTCACACACTTGGATTTGGATTATCCTCTTGACTGTCTAGTCCAGTCTTGGGTGAAGAGAGCTATATAAGTGCATCTCTCACAGGTTGTAGTGTTGGATGGTAGGAGGAGAGGGTTGTCTCTGTGCATGAGGCAATTGCTGCATTGCCCCAAGATGCCCATATTCATCAGGAAGACAGGTGAAAGCTCTGGGAGCTGACCCTTTGATATGCCTGGATAGGTGCTTATTTATTTAGTAATAAAACTGTTTTCCTCTAGACAAGTGAAGAAAGTTGAGTGCTGTAGTAATTTGTAGCTTATTTAGTGCTTGCAAAGAGTTCTGAACAAGTGCTGAGCTCAAAGAAACAGACTTGAGTGCCGAAACTAAAAAAACTGACTAGTTTTAAGAAAGAAAATTAAGCTAGAAGGCTTCGCTCCAACACAGAAAGACTTCCAAAAGCTTACAAATAGTCCTGGATACAGCAAATCTGTATCTGGACTAGACTACTTACAGGAAAGGCAAGAAAGAAGCTTTAGTGATCGAACGCTTCAAATATCTTTAAAAAGTAAAGGGTTTAGGAGGGGGGGACCA
>NW_025059899.1:0-5261 GCF_019279795.1 Protopterus annectens
ACTACACCAGTTCCTGGATGCCGTATTCCTTCTTAGTGAGCATATATACTTCCTGGGCAGGAGGTTGTAATGTGTCACTTCCACCATGTGGCACACTACCGGAGAGTACTGGAGTGCGATAGACTGCCTTTATACAAATCAAGTCACCACCCAGTGAGCGGTAGGCGCTACATAAACTGCAAGATTCCCTCCATCAACTGCGGTCATATTGCAATGCCAGGGCATTATCATGGATGTGTGTGCTGGCAGCCCTGGAAACTTCTGACTCCCACATATCTGTACATCACAGCTGTATCAGGTATTTGTCAGGGAGGACATCCCGCTGGCCTTGGCAGGGGATGCTGTGGCTATGCACTGGGCTGTGGTTGATGACTCCCATCAGAAATGCACACACACCCGTGCAGAACACCATAATTAGGCTGCGCACAAACCAGAATCATCATAGAGCATGTGTTCGGGATGCTGAAATCCGCAGTTCGGTGCTTGGATGCATCTGGTGGAGCCTCGCGAGTACTCAGGTACGTGTACCACATTGTCATAGTATGTGCCATGCTACGCTAATATGATCTTTGGCGGCAGCACAGCAGGGACAAAATGGTGAAACCCTCATAGTCCACGCGAATTGCCAAAGGCCATCACAGGCATAGAGGGATTCAGACCATGAACACACTGTACCAGCCCCAGTAAGGCAGAAAGGCGTGCCCAATATGCTTTGGCAAGAGGAATGTATAGCACATACTCTGGTACCAGGCCCTACAGACTGACACACCTCTCCACCTGCACACACAGTAAATATGGATGGCACACAACCGACCACCTGTAAAATTATAATGTATAGGTGGCCCTGTGAATCCCACATAGGCAGCCCTCAAACGTGTGCACACATAGCTATATGAACAGGAATCTCAACGCCTGAACGGTACGTAAGCCTATCACCATGGGTGGTGCTGTGTGTATAGGTTCCCAGGTACAATGGTAGGTACGGCCGGTTAATAGAATACTTTGCGCATACCAAATAGAACCCAAGCAGTGTCTGCACCAGCCAGCCGCAACATCGAGTAACCAACTGTTGCGTGGGGAGCAGAGGCAATCGTGGAGCACATGTGTGTAGCACTGTTCTGCACACACTCATGCGAGTCCTGCTGCGTTAATGAGGGCTCTGCATAATGTATAATCATGGATGTTGTGTCAAGGCATGGGGTGTACCCATGACTGGTGATAAATCACCCATGCTCACCCATGGTCATTTGAAGGTGTAGCACCAGTATGGTAATTAACCATGGTCATACGCATGCAATGCTGGAGCACATCCAGTAAACATCACATGGACATACCATTAGCTGGACTCATCAATATGTAAACTAACTGAGTTACCCATGTGAGTGCAGTATGGAGTAACAGCCATAGTATACTCCACATACAAAATGACATAACACGTGTACAAATCCCAGATGGCCATATGTTAAATGCAGTGACCATCGTGCATGTTCCCGGTCCCATGTCCTGCAGGGGATGTAACATAATCCTGAAGGCACGAGTAATGCATGTCGGATGCAGGTCAGCAGATCATGTTTAGCACACGTTACCAGGAATATGCATTGCCCACTGCTGGTAAGCGACGTTTAAATATGACTATATGGATATGCGCAAAACAGGGATAAGCTACACCGAATATCGCGCAGATCACGGTCAATGATGTCCAGAACAGGTGAAACCAGCATTATTCACCCCTGTACTAATAGCGTCTGCTCTGAAGGGTAAAACGACCACTGCCAGGTGTAGAACACGCAATCACGTATAGAATCACCTAACACTATTGCTAGGCAAGATGTACCTATGGTAGGGTTGCCACCTCTTCAAATGACCAATGTGGGACATACGTCAGATGCCTGCAGGCTGACACATACATCCGACCAGTATGAAATGCAGAACTTCACTGTTTTGCCTTGATAAAAGCTCATTCTTGTAATGTTTATTTACTTATTCTGTTTCTAGAACATATAGGTGGTTCAGATACAGAATAACTGTTTTATGCAACTATTACATAAACTATAGGAAATAAGTATGTTCTAAAATCCCAGGGCATTTGCCATGTTCACAAATATTTTGCAGGACACAACTGCCGAAAGAGGGACTGTCCCTCGCAGAGTGGGACAGCTGATAATCTCAACTTGGTGGTGTGTAATGCGACAGGTACAGACACAAACGCAGAATCCAAGAAACAGTATACACCTCGTCGTATACACAATGAAAGGTGTAGCTATTCGTCACTTTCATTCATCAGATATATATATATATATATATATATATATATATATATATATATATATTTACATATTGACATATGCTACATATATAATACAGATAGAAAGGGCCGGTAGAGTGTGATATATGGATATGTAACGAGTCAGCATATCTTCAAATATACATAATAGGTAAAACCATATCCATCACCTCGAGGTACAAATAATGGATACCCACATGTGGAATTGTAACATACCAACATAAAGCGTAACTACTCTAGGCTGAAAGGACTGAAAGAACATGAAATCGAACAGCATGGAATCAAGCGAGTAATAGTATGATGATATGAAGTGGGATATTTAGTTACCGCCAAATGTGCTGTGGTCCACGTAGGTATTGTGTTCAACTGTGTTTGTGAGTGCTGGCAGTATGTGTATGTGTGTTGAGGGAAGGTATGCATCTCCATGTGACTGTAAAGTGTGTGTGTGTCCACATCATGTGTCTGTTAGTGCCAACTCGGAGGTAGATCATTATGGTAGGTGTGGGTATAGCTAGTCAGTGAGGCTGTGCTGCCACCTTCCCACACATTAGTGGACAAGCCCCTCTCTGGGCAGGTGTGTCCAGACATAAAACATTACAAAGGGCAAATGTCCGGGATCGTAGGATCGTGAACAATAAAAACTACGTGATCATATATCAATCGTGATGGGTGCAACTGTAAATGTCCTTCATCATACTTGCCACACATATATATGTCTCATATACAATGGGCCAGTTACATTGTCAGTTATGCCTGGTATGTAAGAAACGTGAAATGTTACATGCGGCCAAGGATAATTAGCCAAAGTCCTACACAGGTGGCTGGAGGATAAAAGTACAAAGTAACCCAGTACTGACCGTGGCTATGTGTTGGCCTGTAACACCACCAGCGCGCCCCAAGTAAGTGTCCAAAATAATGGCTATATGAAAAGGTGGTAACCTGCTGGCAAAGAGGTTCTGTTACCAACACAACCGGCAATGACTCAAATATCTGGGGATAGAAATATACGGGATTGCTGTTAGTTGTATTATCCCTTACATATCGCTGGTAATCTGGAGGTATGGGGCATCAACCTCACCTGCATACCAGGCAGAAACCACCAACAACGGCCCAATGTACAACCCTCAGAATATAAGTCTACTAACTGATAGCCCGTTAATTAGGGACGAGCCCACACACACATATATATGGAATATGTAGAAAATGCAAGCCCCACAAAACCTGTATATGCTACGACACCACTGGCATCCCCACACCACATAGGAAATTGGTGCTAGCAATACAGTCTGCAATAACAGCACAAACATCCAGTTAGTCAATTACATCTGCAAAACCGTCAACATACCTTTTGAGAGATACAATTAAAGGTTTCCATGCAAAATTGCAGCCGTTATATAATGGAACAAACGGCGATGTTACAAGTTTTGATTGCAATAGTCCGTTATCAGAAGTTGGGATGACAGGAACACCCACATGTTGAACCACATACTCTAGCTGTCACACACAATCCATGGGGGACATGAATCCAAAGTATAATTGTCTCTATGTGTAGCAGTTGCAATTACACATAACAAAACACAATACAGGCTGTCTCCCTGAAGGTAGGGCAAATGGGCAACGCTCAAGTGGAGAATTAAATTATACCCCACTGTTGGCGCATAATTGGCAAATGGAGTAGCTGCACAGCTGATATGCAAGTCATTAGTCACTCAGGAACACCAATTGGTGGGAGGAAACCACATGTTACAGGTATTGACGTATATAAGGATGACTTGCTAGACATTCAAACCGTATGCTCATACAAAATACCTGTTTATGCAGTGTGAGAGAGATAGAGACGAAAGTCCGTAAAGATAACAAGGTATGTAGAACACTCGGTATGTAAGTTTATGTATAGCATGTTTTTTATTAATTATTTACTGTATGTATAGCCTGGTTTGCATTAATTAAAAGTGTCCGCAATGCATAAAGTGGGAAAAGGTATTTATGTAATGATGTCTTGCTGAGCATACTAACGCATGTAGAAACTGTGCGTCCAGCAGTGGGCCACAATGTACACATCACAGACACCACAGGGGATGCTACATGAGGGCTTTAAACAGGACATTTCCATTCAACCCACCGTCAGTGTTAGGGTATGTCCAACAAGTACGTGCCAAAGCAGGGGATAGTATATGTTGATATACTGTCACAGTAGGCATGTGTATGGGAATATAACGACAATGACATGTCTAAGGTGGTCCCGCTGTGCAAGTATGCTGTGCATTATGGGATACTATGTGAAATATGTGTAATGTATAGTATTGTAGGTAGATATGTCAGATATTCTACACAGCATAACAGGCATATCATGCATACCAAAGGTATCGTCTATTGGCATGTACAATAACAGGAAACTACAGAACCTTAGAGCAACGAACAAATCAACAAATATCCAGCAAGTAACCACAGGAAATCCAACAATGTAGAAACCAAACTCCCAACTCCACGGCTGTGTAGTACGAAAAAGTTTTATTCCACCATACAAAATACACAAGATTGAGCGCTTTCGTCTCCCACCTGGAGACCTCTTCAGAATCACTTTAGTTAAAAAATCATTCAGTTTATATACCTTTCTTAATTAAGTAATTGGTGAATTATTCAATTAAATTGAATTTGTTTAAAAAACTCATTTTAAAGTGATGGCTCCCCTTATATGTATTAGAACCATTACAAGCTGGAAAACACATTGAAGCCATAATACCAACGCTGACTTCTAGTTATAACATTCATATATATGCAGTACCAATGTATAAAACAATATATATACACCCACATGTATTCTTTATATACACTTAATTTCATCTGTATATTACCATAATTGGATTGAACCAAACAAATTAAATGTTAAAATACATATAGAAATACATATAAAAACAGGTAAATAAATAAATATATACTCCTATAATATATATATAAAATATATAAAATAATAGAT
>NW_025059900.1:0-4857 GCF_019279795.1 Protopterus annectens
GGCATCACAAAGGGGGAGCAATTGTAGGGACACACAAATATGATGATTCCCCGGACAGGCGCTGATTCTGTACAGTCAAAGCCATCCCGTCCCTAATAGGCAGCCATTCCTGATACTGTAGTCATGTAGTCCATGTTCATCACAAGGTAATATTGTGGCCCTCCCCCCCAGGGGTGGTGACAGATGAAAACCCAATGTTGGTGCATTTGCAAGTCGCTGAAAGCGTGTTTGGCCCCAGTAGGGAGTATTGCACTGGTAAAGCAATGTAGAGGCTAACCGGTATTGTAACCAGTGGTCAGCATTGTTAACACCAGCAAACCCATGCACCCCCACTCCCACTGCTTTAATGTGCCTTACCCCCTTCATATCCAGGGGGCTTCCCCCTTGAAACCCAAAAAACCCCTTTGCAAGGGTGAACCAGGACCCTGCCAAAACCTAATGTGTATTACCAATGATGGCAGATATACAGACAATGGACAGTACCACAAACATATCATACACCCAGTCATTCAACAGTATAGGAATGTATCCCATCATGTAGATATATATGTGAGTGTTTATGTCCAGCATATAGGTACATACATAAAAATGTATCAGGAACATACCATGTGCAACAAAGCATTACAAAGAATGAAATGGGAAACACCGCCCCTGTATTATGTAGTGGTGTTGCTCTATGTGATCACAAGACCCCCTCAGACAGACATGTCAGTCAACACAAATAGTTACATTGGCCATATACATCACTCTGTGCATGTAATGTACATCAACACAACAGTACCTGTCCAATCATTATGTGTGAACAGTACTCTTGCAAGGTGCTGTGTGCAACATCATCATCATGATAAAGGTAAATGGGGTAACCATAGAGGGACCAGTAGTGTTGTATGCACAATGGGGTCATCCTCATAAAAGTACCTGGACCATGTAGGAGTGATGTGCATACCAGGATTATGCCTGAGGACAGGGGGAGGATAACAGGAGTATGTTGTGATGCATATTACAAGGGTTTCATGTGTCCAGTGGGCACTTTAATGGACAGCTATGTATAGGGCAGATGTTGTCCTAGGGGAATTTGGGCCCTTTTGTGTCCTAGGGGGGGTCAGATGTTGGGGGAAAGGGGTGTAGGTATGGCCGTGGAGGATAGGTAGGATCACAGAAAAGACAGCATACGGGTTGGTATATGACAATGTGGGGGATAATGGCGGGATGGGTCCAGAAAAGGGCCCATGGGAACAGTGGGGGATCCCCGATGGGCCTCCAGCATCAACCCAAAAGGACAGTGGGGGGGTCCGGGAGGGCACTCCCCTAAAATTACACCCCCCTTGAAGGAGATCTGGCTTTGGAAAAGGGAGCCACCAAACACTCGGACCGCCACAGCAGTTTGACCGCGGGCCCCCCCATGCTCCATCCTCAGTGGTGGTACCACCAGAAGGTGGACCAGAGCCAGCAGAGGTGGCATCCCTGCACCTGCATGGTGTATAAACAGGGGGGTTCAGTGACAGGGCCACAGGGGTGAAGCATTATCTGGCTGGGCCCCAGATGTGCTAGTGCCCAGTGCCATGGTCAGCTGAAGTGGGACAGAAGGTTCTGCCAGGACCTCCCAACCCATTCAGCCTATGGTGTCGCATTTTAAACCCACATATGGCTTAGTGATAGACAACAGCATACAGGATTACCTATGACAGTATGCATAGATATCACCAGCAACCCAACACAACAGATGGTATACATTTGCAGAGGGAGCACAACACTTGCATATATACTGCATGCCAACTGTACAATGTGTAGTAGACGTGTGACCGCAGCTATGAACATTTTCCCATTATTGGTTTGCCACTGGGAACCCCAGACAGTGTCTGTTATACCACTGTCTCATGTGACACATGTCCAGTCAGGGATGTGATGGCAGTAACACATCCCTATCATCATCTACTGTCTGCAATCCTCACACCATGCTTCTGCTTTGCACAGATGTGTGTTCTGTGTGTATCACAGGAAACAAATGGTTGCGCACACTGACCAGTTCACAGATAGCCCTACAGATGGGGGTCCCTCATGAACAGAGTACTGTCATGTCTGTATTATAACATGCAGAATAGCCATTCCCACACACATGTTAAACAGGCAGTAGTCTCAATGCAGCATAGCTACACTTACATGCTGTAGTCATGTGTGGCACATCACCCTCCTGTCCTTAGGCTATTTCCCACTGTGGAAAATGATTGAGGTACATCCAGATATCATCTGTGATGCCATGTCAGAACACCACATCCAGGTACCACTCCCAGTGACTGTCATGGCCAGATAACAACATGTTTCCCTAGATAGTGTACTGTGTTTATCATGCGGATGGCTATGGGAACACCATCACAGCTGTACCACATGCAATCAGCTAGAGGAGGACTGCAATAGTTGCAGAGGCCATCACCTGACCATGTCCATCACTTACAATACACATGCTGCTGCTGTGCAGGTGTACCCTTCACATCCACCAGAGGTGTGGGTGGGACAGCAATGTACACCAGGGAAGGGCTTGGAGACTTAACCATAAGCATCATCTGCACATGCGAACCAGGGTCAAACCCTGACTACTCATTACTATTACATGTGCATGATGTTACTACATGTGCCACAAAGGCATGTTGCTGTGCTGTAAGAACATATTTTTAGGTGAGTGACATCTGCAACAGATAGAGCATACATTAGGTGGGCAAAAATGGCTGCCCACGTGAATGGAGCCATTGTCCCCCCCCTCTAATGGATTTCATTGACACCTTTGCCCCCAAAAAAACACAACATCTACTTAGTTTGCCACACTGCAGTTAAAAAAGCACCACAGGGGATATCAGGTTCTATGGGCGGGCATGTGAAAGTTTTGACATCTGTTGGTATGCCAATGAGGGGTTTTACTGGGAGTGACTGTGGTTGGGAGCATCACAACCCGCAGAACAGGGTGCCAGTACTGGCATGCAGGTATGCATTGCTTTATGGGTGTAGTGGTTGCCCGTGCAAATGGCTGTACAAGGCTGGGTGAGGGGTAATCCTTGATTGCATCACCCAACAATGGTGTGCAGTGCAGGGTGTAGTGTCTGCAATGTCCCACACAGATGGGGACTGCATTATCTGGCCTGACATCCTGGTTACCAATTGTTTGGGCCCTAGCTTTGCAATGCATGCCATGTCTGTGTTTGATAGTCCTTCACATGGGCATTGCCTGGGATGTGCATGTCCCCAATACTGTACAGTGACATGTACATGTACCTGGTTTGGCAACACATGTTGTGTACACAGCCTGTTATACCCGATATGCCAATACTGGCCTGGTGGTGAAACCTGCTAAAAGTGAGCAGGTCGCCCTGCACCTGCATGGATAGTATGATACAGGTATTCTGTGGTGTCAGTGGCATGGGTCCATAAGGGCACATTTTAACGTCTGGCCTTTTTGGATCACATTTGATGGCACCACATATGTTGCAGGCATTCAGTGTGGAACATAGTGAAGGCACAATGTCCCCTATATGTGCCTATGTTCCCCTGTACAGGGTGCCATGTCCTCTGCAGGCCACTGCATTCACACCATGCCTACTATCTGTCCTCAATGTGCATGGTACTAGCAACATAGGGATATCCTAAAATTTTTTTGTGCATGGCACATGGGTGTGGGACATATACCGGGTACTAGTAGGGCTGCATACTTTTAAGGTTTGCCCGATGTATGGGTATGGCTTGCCAACCGGGGGGCTGACTGACAGCTGTACCCCCGTGAGGTGGCCAATGTGTCAAAGGCCCTATAGGAAAACTACAAAACCCACTCCCAAACATGTCCAAAAGTAAGAAAATCAACCCCCCTCTACACAGGCTCTGACAGACAAACACACACTTGCCATGTCCTGTATACAAACCCCCACCAAACACACTGCAGCAATACATGTTTAGGGACAGCGAATACTAAAAACACTGTACTTGTCTCACAAAGGCAGAAAAAAAAAAAAAAAAAAAAACACACACACACACACACACACACACACACACACCAAGATTTCTGGGACAAGCACTCCCAGAGGTGTATTTTAGATGGGTGACATCATCAGCCTTGAAAAGGGGGGTATAAGAAATGTATGAGTGTGAGCAGTCTAAAAACATTACTCAGTTCAGGAGACTGGGACACACACACACGGCAGGGGTGAGATTAGAAACCAACCTAACTACTTTTACACTGCATTAAAAGTTACAGAACCTACTGAGATTACTGGGACACAGCACTCCCAGAGGTGTATTTGTAGATGGGGGTTGGGGTGTGAGCATCTAAAAGCATTACAGTCCTCAGGCAGACAGGGAAAAACACACCCGGGGGATTAGAAATGACCTAACTACTTTTTCACTACAGCATTACGCAGTTACAGAACGTGCTACTGAGATTACTGAGTCACAGCACTCCCAGAGGTGTATTTGTAGATAGGTGACATCATCAGTTTTGCAAAGGTGGGTATAAGAAATGTATGGAGTGTGAGCAGTCTAAAAGCATGACTCAGTCCTCAGGCAAAGGGGGACACACACAGCAGGTTTAGAACACGACCTAACTATTTTATTACACTACAGCATTATGCAGTTACAGAACACTATAAAATTACTGGGACACAGCATCCCAGAGGTGTATTTTTAGATGGGTGACATCACAGCCTTGCCAAAGGTGGGTATAAGAAATGTATGGAGGGGAGTAGTCTAAAAGCATTACTCAGTCCTCAGGCAAATGGGGAAAACATACAGCAAGTGTGGGACTAGAACACTGACCTAACTACTTTATTACACAGTTACAGAATGCACTAATTCTGGGACACAGCACTCCCAGAGGTG
>NW_025059901.1:0-5326 GCF_019279795.1 Protopterus annectens
AATGAGGCTGATTAGCGATCCAGGAACCCAAAGAACAGGTAAGGGGTGTTAGCGAAATGTACTCAGTTGACAACTGAGCGTTTCTGCAACACGCAATGGAGCCATGTCAGCTCCAAATAAAGGGTGCATATGTTATAGGCAGCATGCCAATGGCCAAATATGTGGCCATTGGCAAGGTAACCCCATGCAAATATATGAAAAATATAATTTTTTTTTTTCGGCAATTGCCGATGTGTAAACCCAGCGCAAATGGGCTGCGCTGCATAGAACATTAAAACGAAGGTTGTAAACCTACAAATGTAGGTTTTATGCAATACATGGAATGTCAATGGAGGGACCAGCAGAGGAAAACCAACATGGCCACCGTGTAGTGGTTGCTAAGGGGGGAAGCTGAGTCTAAGAGATGTAACTAAGCATTAGTAGGCAATCTGATGCAAATGAGTGTAAGGATACTGAATTCCACTGTCACATAGCAAATGAGCACATTCTGAGTAGTGTAAGAGTTACATACGGGGGAGGAACAGAGTAGGAGATAGGTGACATCACAGGGGGGAATGGTAGAAAGAGATGGAGTTCATTGGAGGGTAGAGTTACATGACAGATGTCAGACAGATATCAAGGAAAGAGGTGTGCCACTAAGTAAACATGAGAAAGTCAAGAAATGGAAGGTGTACACTGTTGCCTACACCAAAGTTTCTTGCTGGACGTGTATGCGCGTGCCAGCAGAAGGTGCGCGCGTGTAAGACAGTGTGTGCGCGTGTAAGGCAGACTGAGCATGTGGGAGCATGTTGGGAGATGTTTAACACTGTTTGCGTGCGCGCGTTTTAATCGAATAAGCAGATCCAAAACTGTGTAAGTATGTCGCGTGTAAGCCACTGTGCGCGTCTTTCTGCTGGTTTGCACCCGGCTCCACCCTGAGGAAACACAGAGGAAAAAGGAAGCAACAGATGTACTAGGACGTTAGCAGGGAATACTGCTGGAGCTAGCAGGTGAAAACAATTAGATGCAGGCAATTACACAGGCAGAATATCAGGGCCAGCCCAGCACTTAAAACCCTGCAAAACAGCAGAGCAGAATGTTTCTCCTCAAGAGACACTGCAAGACAGGAGTTGTTATCAGAAGTGAAAAACTGAAAAGCTGAACTCAGAGCAGAAATGTTAGTCATTATAGCTAAAGCCTATAATGAGACATAGGCGATTTGTTGAGGGTGGTGATAATGAAGATGGTGCTGGGACACAACCCTCAAGAAAGTGAGGAGACTGAGAAGAGTGCATGGTGTCCAGGTCACTCATCACGGGTTACATGAGCTGGAGGTAGAGCGCTTATAGAGTGGACAGAGACCCCCAGCAAATAGTGGAGCCGGTGCAGGCCACCTCGTCACAGAACTACCAGAGGGGAAATCATCCCAGTGGAAAACCAGAAGGTATGTGTTGGCCTAAGAATACTAGCAACAGGTACCTTCCAGAGACCAACTGGGCGATAAGGGATGGGGATATCACAGGCATCAGCCCAGGGTACTGCACCAGTTCTGGACGCCATGTCGTACATGTCGGTGATCATGGATACCCCCAGTGCCCTGAGGCAGTATTGCCAGCAACATGCGCCTCTTTTCAGCAACAGAATACCCTGAGGTAGTGGTGTATTAGGCACCACATACCATCAGCACCAGCCAGCAGAGTTTTGCGGGAAGTATACATCAACCGAGGCCTCCATCAACTGCTAATGGCATGCCCAGGGCAGTTGGCCATCGAAATGTGTGTTGCTGCCTGGGCTACCACTTATTCCCCACATCTGGTACGATTTTAGCTAGCCTCGTGACATTTAAGCACGTGGGACATCCCAAGACGACACCTAGTGGGGGATGGTGATATGCACTTTGAGCCGCGGCTGATGACACCTATCAGAACGGACACACACCCGGAATAGGAACGCTATACGAGGCACACGCACAAACACGTAATGGACAGAGCATGCTCTTGGGCTGCTCGTCACTGTTCCGGTTCGGACATGGATTCAGGAGCCTTGCAGCACACAATTAACCACATGTACCCAAATTGTCATGGTATGCTATGCCACATAATATGATTCATGTAAACAGCTGCAGCAGACCAGCATAGGGCTGGGCCAAACAGCCCCCACCATCGCCAAGCGTACTCACAGGCACAGCGTGGACTGGAGGAGGAACAACCTGAGCCTCTGCCCCAGTAGGCAGAAGTGAGGCGGCCCAGTATGCCCTGGCCTTGGCAAAGAGCGTGATAGTACACATATTGGTTCAGTAGAAACCTTGGGAAGATACCCCTCTGACCTACCATAGTAACAGGATGCCTAACGTGACACAACCTGCTCCACAAACATGTACAGGGAAGTGGCTATAAAAGTAATCCGACAGAGGTGCCCCTGCACCACCGAGGCATGAATGCTAAGTGTGTTGGGCAATGTAACACCAAGCAACCATATGCACGAATTGAGGACCCCATCAACATCCCATCTCCTCAACAAGCAGCATGCCACAACATGACAACGAGATGATGAAGTGCAAATAATTGACTGAAGTATTGCAGTTAGGGCAAAGGGGACCAATGTGTGCTGCCTGGGATGATATGCTGAGTATAACATGATGCACCACTCAGACTCGGTGTGCACCATTGTGCAGGCCGCATGGGATACTGCAAGGCTGTTGCTGCTCACGCATGTGCCCGAATAGGTGGGTTATTTTAAAACACAAAACCCATTCCATAGGTACCAGAAGGATAAGAACAAGAGCAGGATACGCTCAAATATAAAGATGCATGCAGTCTGCTTTTTCCCACCCAGGCGGGAGAATGTTGACAACTGTGCCAACAGGAAATCTGAGGCAAGGCTCACAACAGCAATCTCTAACACTACCAGGTTAAGTAGCCTCACCAGCTGTACATCCAAACTTGAACAAGCTGGGCGTGCTGAGGGGTGACTAGCAAGAATTGCTCAAGGATAACCACACCCATGTTGGGAGGCTCACCTGCTGTAAAAAGCAGGCTGGACTAGCCATGCTCGGCAACAGTGGCTAAATCTGCCCCCAGTGTATAGCTCACAGACTACTGGCCCAACAACACCAGAAACTGCATCCCGCCCATGCTGAATACATGAATACACGAAACCCTCCAAACCACATTATATTGAAGCACCGCCCAGAGACACAGACTGCAGCATTATACCAGCTGCAACAGTGCAGACAAAAAGTTCATTGAATCTAAGGAACCAAAAGGCCCAGGAACAACGTACTTCACCCCCACAAGCGGCGAAGAAGTATCAGGATGTGACATAATCAAGGCAAATATGGGTACGGATGTCAAGATGAGAAGTGTATTGCTCACCAAAAACCAGACCATAGTAATTACACTGATATACAATCCTGACCACAGTCCCTCCTGGCCGGAAACCACAGTGGAAAACATGTGCCAAGCAATATTTGCACACCTCCAAACTGATGTGGAATCTATTGTGCCAACCTGCTCAGGTGCAAAATATGGGGCTGCCACCCTCAGAACCTGTAATACAGCCATTCCATGAACACTGCCAGGAATGCATGGATTATGCAGTCCCAAATTAAAACAAGACACAGTGCCTAAATCTGGCATGGTGGACACCAGCCATAACCAAAACATGCAAGAGAATGAGGAAGCTACTACATGATAGAGCAAACATGAACAATGAATTAATTACTGATCAGTAGTATGGCAATATAATCTGTCCACACATGCAATCCACTAAGGCCACCCACAACAAGTGGAATCTGTGAATCCTGAGGCAATGTTACACCTGGACAAACCCCCAACTCCACCAAGAAATACAAATATATGTGAGAGATGCAACCATCCACCCAAAACCCGGGGGCAGAGCCCCCCAACTCAGTACACCCAAAACAAGTCAGTGGGGGGTAACCACACACACCACAAACACATACCCACATAGACCTATCACAACTGCAAACCAAACACATAAACACAGAAATACTTTCCCCGGAGGCAGAAATCAAAAAAAGGACACCAACAGAGACCACTAAAGCAGACACCCAATGAAACAGCCTCCAAACATAGCACATGCAACACATAGCACACAAAGCTGGTGTGCCACACAGTCACAGGCCAGAAGGAGAAACACCCTGCCTGATACAGTTGTAATAGGTGCCCCCATAGTCAGACACACTGGTGTCCCCCACACCAGACTGAAAAAGGGGAAAGGGTACAGTAAGCTGCCTGTAGGCTGCCACAATATGCCACATAACAGAAATATGTAGGTCACCCAAAGCAAATAGAAATATGATGCAGTCATAGTCCATGCTGGTTGAATGACCTGAGATGTACTGCGCTAGACTACATGTAAAGAGACACAGATGAGCTAGCCGATTATGTCGTCGAGGCCGGTATGACACTCACCGTTCACAGCAACCTACCCTTACCAAGAATAATGCCACAGTACAAACACGGAATGATCAGTCATAGCAAAACACACTTACTGGTGTCATTCCAAGGGGATCCCAAAGTCTGTCTGCTTGGGATGTCATGCTTGACAAGCCCTGCAGCTGCCCTTTGGGGTGGCCTGCACCTGTTACCCTGGGCGTCTGAATATTGGATAAGGCCTTTTCCACCTCCATACAGCCTTTTGTAGGCAAGGCTGAAAAGACTGACCCACCACCCCAAAAACATAAGTGGGAAGAAACATAAGGGAAATGCTGACCAATGCCAGATGTGTACACCCCAATATGCATGCTCCCGAGGCCATCCCAGAATAGAGAACATTGATGTCTGTGCAGTGACAGAAACCTGCTGCAAGGGTCCTGACAGCACACCAGCACTACCAGGTTATACCATGACCATGTGTCATGGCCCCAAAACCTGGAACACTACATAAAAAGGGGGTGAGTATCCATAGGCAGCACAGACACCCATACGTCCAGGGAACTGACAATGCACAAGGCATGGAGTTCACCCATGTGCAACTAACTGTAGGCAAGACTGTGCAGTCTGTAGCATGCTACAGTCGGAACTCTCACACACAATAACCCCCCCCCCAACCCCCCTGAAGACACCGGACAGTATGCATGTCCCACCAAACACCAAACAAAGTACCAAATTACCACATAGGTGGTAAATCATTATGTATGGAAGGAGTAACCAGGGACCTAGGGACACAAGTGAACAGTAACCTGTTATGTGACACCCACATTGCCAATGTGGCTAGGAAGACTGTCTACATGTGACACCATATCAGGAAAGGAGTCACATCTAGGCAACAGAGGTCACTGTTTTTTCCCCCCCCCCCCCCATAAACCCTTTTACCCCAATCC